>NC_056729.1:1579634570-1579937070 GCF_019279795.1 Protopterus annectens
TTTTCAGCTTTCGCTGAATAGGGGTCGATATTACAACATTCGAAGTTTTGAAACTTTGATGCTCTAATATAGACCCTCATCCCAGGCAGACAGATACTGGATCCCCTTAGAATGACACCAGAAGCTTAGCCAGTTGTCAAAGTCAATAATTTTGTCCTTGTACTGTGGTATCATTCTGGGTGATGGCAGGATACTACTCAGGGCGAGGGTCATACCTGCCTGGGCTACAAGATCGGAGAGCTCTTCCATGTCTCTTTTCATGTAGTCCAGGGAGGTACATCTCAGGTCATTCACACCAACATGGAATATGACAGAGTCATATTTGTACTTGTGGAGTGACCTGAGTGCGTGCGTTATGTGGCAGATCCTGCCACCCGACAGGCAGCTGACAGTAACTTTCCTTGTTTAGCCTTGTGAGTGGGACATCAGTGTGCCTGACTATGGAGTCACCTATGACAAAGTGTGTTGGGTACGTTGTTTTGCCTTATGGGCTGTGGTTTATTGGCACACTGAGTCTGTGGGCTATGTGTCATTTGAGTTGTGTTGGGGGGGGTGGAGGTTGCTTGCGTTTCTGCTTTGGTGGTCTCTGTTGCTTTTTTTTTTTTTTGTCGGAATAATGACTTCTTATCATAAAGGAAACACTTTCCATATTATCTTGGAATGTGAATGTTCCCATTAGATATAGCCAAAATGAAACAATATTTAAGTATATTAAGAAATGCAGACTACAAATAGCAGTGCTACAGGAAACACATTTAGAAAGAACTGAACGTGTCAATTTGATAAAGAAAGGATTTTAGTAGGGATATTCAGCAAAATATCAGGGACAAAGGAAAAGAGGAGTACTTATAATAATTGCTAGAGGAGCTCCAGTAGAGATAGAAGAGGGAAAAAGATAATAATAAAAAAAATTGTGGTAGTAAGAGGTTACTAGAAAGGAATGTAAATTACACTGGCATGTATTTATATTTCACCTAGAACTACTATTATGGAGATTAAAATATTGGGAGAAATAATTAGCTTTCATCAGGAAATATTACTTATAGGTGGGACTGAAATTTGATTTGCAACAATGATGTATCTGGGGGGTCTAGAATGGAAAATACAACAAAATAGTGTAGATTTCTGAAGAAATTTATGGTACAGAAGATGTGAATTCAGTAATAGGAACTCAGACAGAATTTACACATTATTCTCCAAGGTACAATAACTGGGCTAGATTAGACAGAAGTTATATTTCACATGCATTTAATTGGAACATTGACACTCATCCAGTAGCTATTTCAGGTCACTCGCCAATAATTAGTAGGATAAAAATGCAGGATAATGAAATAAAGATGAAACACTGGTGCTTCCCCACCTACCTGTTAAAAATAGAGAAATTTAAAGAATGGGTAGTAGAAATTATTCAGAGTTATCAGGGAAGATAGAAAGTCCTCCAGAAGTTATGGTCAGTGAGTGGGATAATATGAAAGTGGAATTTAAAACTGGTACAAATAAAAGAAAAAAGATATGGCTTAGAAGTAACAAGACTTTTTTTAGTGGGGCTGACAAAAGTTAAAGTATAAGAGAATAAGGGGAATCTCACAGAACAAGAAGAGATGCAATTGCAGAGTTCTAAAGAGAAAATAAGAGAATACCTAGATAATATGCATGAGTTAAGAAAGACTGCTGTTAAGCAACTGTTTCTGACAATTACTCCAGAGCACAAAAGCTTTTGGCACAACGATTTAGGCAAAAGAAAGTAGAAAGGGTATTATCAAACTTAGGGAGCCTATAACAAGAAAAATAACCAGAGATCCTATAGAGGTACTGGAGATATTTCAGAAATTTTATGAAAATTTGTATAAAGCAGAGAAATGAGGAAATAAAAAAAGCACAAATGGAAATGTTTAAGAAAGGCTTAAACATACCATGGTTACAGGTAGATGGGGCTCAATAAATAACAGTTAAGATAAGAGGAGATGAGATAAAAATGGTGCTATATAACCAATCAGCAGTAAAGTCTTCAGGAACCAATGGTATTCTGGTCAAAGTTTGGAAGCTAGGAGGGAAGAAATTGATAAAGATCTGGAAGGTTTTGTTTAACAGTATTTTAAAAGGAGGGGAAGCACCAACATCCTGGAAAAAAAGCCGTGGTGGCTGTAATGCCTAAAGATGGTAAAGACCCATGAGATCCAGACTCATTTAGGCCCATTACAATTTTAAGCCATGATCATAAAGTGTTTATGTCTATAGTGGCTAAAAGAATGGTAAAGGTGCTGTCAAAATCGATAGCTATGGATCAATGTCAATGTGGTTTTTGTGGAGGGGAAGAAAACATTTTACAATATTAATAGAATAATGATGGTATGCCGAGGTGGTGCAGCGGTTAGCATTGTCGCCTTACAGCAAGAGGTTCTCCCATTCGATTCTTGGCTGGAGCACCTTCTGAGTGGAGTCTGCATGTCCTCCCCGTGGTCGAGTGGCGTTAAAGACATGCAGGTAGGTGAATGCATGAATGGGTGTTCCTTCTTTGAAGGTTGGGCATCGGGCTGGTAACTTGGCACCATAAAAATCCACTGCCAATCATTAGCGGACTGGAGTTCCGCTGTGGCGACCCCTAACCGGGAAAAGCTGAAAGACATTACTAATAGAATAATGATGATCCAGAAGGAAGCAGAATGTAAGAAAATACCACTCCTGTTGGTGGGGCTTTATGCAGAGAAAGCATTTGACAGCATAAGCTGGGATTTTATGAGTATGACAATGGAAGTATTTGCATTTCCTGGTACAATAATAAAGTTAATTAGCAAGATATGGATATGAGGCAAAAATCAAAGTGAAAGAGTTCCTTTCTAATACGTTTTGTCCAAACAGAGGAACCAGGCAGGAGTGTCCTCTTTCCCCTTTGTTATTTGCATTATGTTTAGAACCATTGGGAAAGAAAATAAGGCACTCAGAAATTCAAGGATATAATTGGTATGGTATTCAAGAAAAGTTGGCTTTATTTGCAGATAATATTGGTGACACAATGGATGCATGTTTCCTAGCCTATTCAGCCAAAATGTGACATTCATTTAAAAAGCAAACTACATTAAATTAAAATAAACTATTACATTTAAAGCTGAGAGTTACTTACCAAAGAAAAGTGAATAACTTCTGTTAAGTGGCAGAATAAGAGAATAAATAACCACTGTAAACATAGGAATCTCTCTCCACTTTAAAATATTGCAATGTCAGATGTTTCAATATGTTTTCTCACAGATCGTATTGAATCTGTGAAGTTTAAATCTTAAAAGTACTTCTTTGAAACTTCATATAAGAAATTAAGCTGTGCAAATATTCAGTGACGAGACTGCAGCGCTTCACCTATAGTTCTTTACAGCGCAAAAAAAAAAATCTTTCATACAGAAATATAATACCACGAATAAAATACTTGCAGGTCACGCATACATATAGCACATACAAACTGACAAAAGCACAACCCAACCAAAACATGTATCAGAAAATATGTCACCTGAAAACAAAATATCAGAGAATTAAGGCAAAACACCGTCCACTCCCAAATAATAATCTGATCTAAAAAAGGAGCATCAACTCAGACAAGAGTTTGGACGAGGAAGGACAGTGACTAAATTATACCCCATTACTATGTACAAAACCTGAAAAATAAAACAATAATTTCAAACATTCCTACATATACCCCTTAAAATCACCTCTAAGGCACATAGGAAGGACAGTGACTAAATTATACCCCATTACTATGTACAAAACCTGAAAAATAAAACAATAATTTCAAACATTCCTACATATATCCCTTAAAATCACCTCTAAGACACATAGGAAGGACAGTGACTAAATTATACCCCATTACTATGTACAAAACCTGAAAAATAAAACAATAATTTCAAACATTTTTATTTATTTTACATTTGTTGACCGGGCTAGTCTAGCTGGATATATGTCCATTTTCAGTAGAGGCCTGGGGAGAAAAGCTCCACACAGTTTCAACAATGTTAACATAAACAACATAATAAAAAAAAAACATATTTATACATTTTATACATTTACCAACAGGGAGTCTGTCACTTATGAGTACATAATAAGTAATGTATAATTTTAATAGGCTTAGAATAGTTAATAAGACGGTACATTTATGTGTTGCTAAAAAAAGTATTAGTTGCAGGAAAGAAGTTAGTAAAAGTGTTGATATAGATAAAAGAGGAAGATAATGAAAATATATGGAGGGGTTGTTAGGTAAAGTGTGTAGTAATGATATGAGTCAGTTTAAAAGATGTAGTAGTAGTATGGAGTGTGAGGAGAGGAAGCATGGTAGTATCTAGAAAAAAAAATAGAAATAAAGAAATATGGATAAGATAAGTTAGTGAAAGAGTAGGTTCAGAGATGAGAAATTTTAGATGAGTAAGTCAACAGTAGATAGGTTGGTCAGTCTGGTTTAGAACAGGGGCACATCCAGTGTGTTTTTAGGTGGAGTTTAAGCCTATTTTTAAATAGAGTAATTGAGGGAATTGTGGTCAGTTCAGATGGAAGTTGATTCCATGTTTTTCCAATGGAAACAGAAAATAGAGAGTCTCCTGCTCTATTGTTTGATTTGTTGATGTGTATAAGAGATTTTTGTGATGATCTTAGGGATTTAAGGTTTACATAGGGGTGGATAAGATTTGCTAGGATGGGTGCTCTTTCAGGTTGATACAGAATTTTGTGGATGATGGTAAGTTGATTATATTTCAGATGCTGCTGAAGTTCAAGCCATCCAAGGAGCTTAATATTAATACAGTGATGAGTTCTGTAAGGGCTGCCTGTGGCAAATCTGGCTATGTTATTAAATGAGTTTTCAAGTTTTTTAAGGTTATTTTTTGACAGATTGGTAAATATGGGTGAAGCATAAAGAAGGGTGGACATAAGGTGAGTGTGGGCAATGGTAATTCTAGTTGCAGGAGTAAGGAAAGATTTGATCCTAAAGAGAGCCTATTTTTTATTTGTAGTTTTCAGAATGTTGTTGATATGGGCCTCAAAGTTTAGGTTATTATCTATGGTGATACCTAGCAGTTTGGTAGTTTGATCTTGGGTTATTAGTGTACCGTCACGAGATGATAGAGAGAAGTCTATAGGTGGAGATTTACTGGTAGGTGTGAAAAGGAGAAGTTTGGTTTTTTTGGGGTTTAGTAAGAGGCAGCGTTTTGTAAACCATAGTTCTACAGAGTTAAATGTGTCTTGAGATAGGGAGTGAAGATGAGATACAGATGATGCAGTGCATATTAGTGTAGCATCATCTGCGTATTGGATGCATGTGGCTTGTGGAATTACTTGGTGTAGATCATTAATGAATATGGAGAACAGAAGAGGGCCCAGTATGGAGCCTTGAGGAACTCCAATGTTAACTGGTAGTTGAGTAGAGAGAGTGTTTTTCCATAGCACCGCTTGATGTCTGTTATTTAAGTAGGAATGGAACCATTTAATGGCGAGTGTGTCTAGAGATAGAGATTTAAGAATGTTATTGAGAATAGTGTGATTTACCATGTCGAAAGCTTTGGATAGGTCTATGAAAAGAGCAGAGGAGAGCATGTTAAGGTTCCGGTTGTTATTTATGGTGTCAATAAAGGAGAGGAGGGCAGTAGTAGTGCTATGGGAGGGTCGGAAGCCATGTTGGGTGTTGGAAAGTAAGTTGTTATGGAGAAGGTGGTCTAGCAATTGCCTATGTATACATCTTTCCATGATCTTAGATAGAGGGGATAGTAGGGCTATGGGACGATACTTAGAGAATTCAGTGGAGTCTCCTCCTTTGTGAAGGGGAATAATGTGAGAGACTTTCCAGAGTTTAGGGATATATCCTTCAGTGATGGTTCTATTAATGAGGATGGAGATGGGGTATGCAATAGATTTGGCTGCTATCTGTAGATATTCAGATGGTAGTTGGTCAGCAGAAGGAGTACATGGTTTCAGTTTTTGGAGAAGGGTGAGAATAAATGATGTGGGGACAGGTTGGAAGAGAAAAGCTGGAGGTGTGTTATAGTTAGAGATGGATGTTATGTCGTGGGGAGAGAGTTGACAAGCAAGATCTTGAATTGCTTTGACAAAGAAAGTATTGAAGGTGTTTGCAGTTTGTTCGGGATTGTCTTTGTCAGTGCCTTGAGGGTTAGGTGTGAGTGATTGACTTGGGTGTAATAGTTGATTAATACTTGACCAGAATTTTTGGGGTTTATTGTGGTGGGTATGTTGATATTGTAAATAGTAGTTTTTTTTGTCAGTCACTATGGCTTTTTTTGTCTCATATCTCAGTTGTTTAAAGTTTTGGATGTCAGTATGGTTTTTAGTTAAGCGTGATTTATTCCAGCATTTATTTCTGAGATGGATTTTTTGTTTGGTTTCCCTAGTAAGCCATGGAGCAGCTTTAGTTCTAATTCTAATAGAGCGGGTAGGAGCATGACGGTTGAGTATGTCAAGAAAATTATTATTGAAGTAATCAACAGCTTCATCAAGGGAAAGGTGTTTTAGTGGGGACCAATTACATGTTTTCAGTTCAGTAAGGAATAATTCTGAGTTAAAGTTTTTCTTGGTTCTAATGTCCCTATATATGGGTTGAAAGGGTGGGTTGGTCTTTAGTCGGATGATGTAGGTTAGTGAGTGGTCACTTATGTCGTCAGGGAGGGTTCCGGTTTCATAATTCTGTGGTTGACTATTAATAAGTATCCAATCTAAGGTGCTTTCTTTTTTGGTATGTTTATTCAGTCTAGTAGGGGAGGTAATAGTTTGGGTGAATCCGTGGAGATTAATATGGTTTGTGGGGCATTTATTATTGCAAGAGTTCCAGTCTATATTAAAGTCACCTAGGATTATGGTTTCTTGAGGGAGGTTTAGAGATAACCAGGAAAGTATGTTTTTTATGGTAGTGATGTTGTTTCCTGGGGGAACATAGATAGTAATAATATAGATAGATTTAGCTGGGTTTAGTTGAAATTTGGTAATAAGTATTTCAGCATTAGGGTCTTGGGGAGGTTTAAGTTTAAAGTTGGTTATTTCAAGACCAGATTTGAATAGTACAGCTACTCCACCACCTTTCTTTTTAACACGGTTTAGGCGTATGATGTTATAACCAGGTGGTAAAATTTCATTATCTTTTGTTGCTGGTTTTAGCCAGGTTTCTGTTAGACATATGATATCAAATGAGTAGAGTTCCAATAGAGTATGGAGTTGTGTTATTTTATTGTTAATGCTTCGTGTGTTAAGGTGAGCTATTAAGAATGAGTTTGGAGATTTTATGAGTGGGTGAGAGTTAGAAGGGTTTGGGTTGTTGAGTAGTATGGTATTTGTGGTGTTTGGGCCTGGATTTGGGTGAATGTCTCCGTCTTTTAAAGATTGGAGTATTGTTAGATATAATTTCTTTGTGAGTTTGCAAATAAGTGGTGGATATCTTTTGAGGTTACGGGAGTTGTATCTAATGTGGACTGTTCTATGGTATTTAGGTGATAGATGCTTGGGTATGGAAGTGATGTTGAAGTGGTCAGTGTGAGAAGTGTGTTGAATAGAGGTAGTACATTTAGTAGGATTTAATAAGTTTGTGTATATAGGGTGCTCATAGGAGGTTAATGAGTAGATGAGTGTTAGAGGAGGTAGAAGTATGAGTAAGAATAACATTTGTAAGTAGATTAAGGTGTACTGTTTATTTAAAGTCATGGTATTGAAAAAAGAAAGAAAAAGTAAAAGACAAGAATGAAGATTAAGTTATTGTTTTTATTTTTAGTTGCTTTGGCGGGAAAAGTGTGAGAGTAGTGTGATGGAAGTGGGACTATGAGTGGTGGAAATTAGGGAGGGGGTGTGGTCTGTGAGGTATAAGGTTAGGACCCCTGGGGGGGTGTGGGAATTGGGGGTAGGGTGGGGAGCGGAGTGAGCCCGTAGGGTGAACGGAGCGGGTTAGAGCAAGTAAAGAAGATCTCCTGGAGTCAATCAGAAAAGCTACCGATTGTGCAGGGGTTCTGGGTAGTTCCAGGTGAGTGTAAAGTAGTTGTAGTAGTATAGTATAAAGTAACACCGAAATAGTAGAGAGGGAAAAGGGAATAGAGTACAATGAGGGGGGAGTAATGAAAAGGAGGATGAAGAGTGGATAAGATAGACACTAAAGAGGGATAGTATATTAATGGAGAGGAAGGAGAAAAGGAAATGCAAGGTAGTGGAGCCACCTGGTGGACAACAGCTTGAGTATCAGAGAGCTTGGCTAGGTAGAAAGAGAGAAAAAGAGGTGAGTCAATTGGTAGAACCACGGGGATAAAGGTTATGGAAGAGAAAAAAGGATAAGATGGTGAGAGTTGGAACTGGCTGCTGGGAACCTGGCTCCGGAGGGCAGCTTTATCATACACTCTTGGTGTTAAGTAATACAGAACGTTGTATCCACAGTTATATCAAGGGGTCAAACGTACTTTCTCTATTTCTTCAGCAAGGTGGGATGTATGGCACAGGACAAGTAGTCTGGGTGCAGATTGAGATGGAAGTCTTAAGAGACAGGCAAGTTGGTTCCCAAAATCCTAGGTCAGTGAGGAGGTTAAGAGCTGTAAGGTCAGAGAAATTCAAGGGTTAAATTAGGTGAGATGGTAAGCAAGGCAATTTAGGTGTTAGTGTCCTGCATATACCCCTTAAAATCACCTCTAAGGCACATAGGAAGGACAGTGACTAAATTATACCCCATTATTATGTACAAAACCTGAAAAATAAAACAATAATTTCAAACATTCCTACATATACCCCTTAAAATCACCTCTAAGGCACATAAACCTGTGGGATACATAAAGCTATATGAAGGGCTGGGGGACAGAATTAAGGTGGAAGGGTTCCTCTCTGACAAGCTGAGTTTGAACAGAAGCAACAATCAGGGAGTCCTCTTTCCTCCTTTGTTATCTCCTTTAAATTTACAGCCATTGGCAAAGAAAATGTAAGATTTCCAAATTCTACCATTTAACTGGCTTGGTAATCAAGAAAAGTTAGCTTTATTTTCAGACATTATTTTGTATTTAATATTCCCAGAAAAGGGCATGTTGGTGTTGTGGAATATTTTGAGACAGTTTCAGGTCTTTTCAAGATATAAATCAGTGATGATAAAACAAAGGCTACAGCAGTAGTAACCTTATGTACTCACACATAAATTGGTTCAGCAATACCCATATTCATGGGGGCATGATGAGATAAAGTACTTAGGTGTATGGAATGAAAAGGATTCTGTTATGGCAGCTAAGGATATCTGAGAAGAGGCTAAACAAAGTATAATGCAAAAACTGACAAACTGGATGCTCTTCATTATGGATGTGGATAGTAAGACACAAGCAGTGAAAATGTTTTTAGATCTCTTTAGTTTTATATACAGGTCAGCCGCATTTTTAGCAATCAGAGGAGCTGTTGTGCGCAATAATCAATAAGGAGTTCAAGGGGGTTATTTTTGAGGGTAAGAGAGCAAGAGTTAAGTGAGATAAATGTATCCTTCCCGTATAACAAGGTATATAAGGATTACCTAATATGAATAGATACTTTAACGATATGCAGTTAATGCGCATATACATAACGCAAGGAAAAGGTTATAAATCAAAGTGGAAAAGGACAACTGGGGGGGGGATTTCAAGAAGAAAAAAGGTGAGATTAGGATCCTTATCATTAAGTAGAATAACAACAACTATAGAAAATATTATATTCATAAATTTGCAGAAAGTGTTTTAGGAACTAAGCCGACATGGGAATGGAAAAAAAAATTTTGCCAATAAGGATGACTGCAAGTGGAGGGTATAGAAAATAAGCAAGAGGGGTCTGGAATTTCCTAAAAAAAATGGCAAATAGTAAAGGTTTCAGGAGCAAATAGGTAGAAAGGGAAAGGTAATAAGAGAGGCATGAGACCAAGAAGAAGTTTTCACTGTTGATTAGCGACTGCCTTCCCTACCAGGGATTGATATCAGACTATAGGCAAAACAAAATGGATAGGAGAGTGTTAAGTGAAAGACCAGCTCCGGTAGAGATTTTATTCAAGTCTAGAACACAGAAGCTGTTTTTAAAAAGGGATAATTAATAGGGCATATAAAATACTGCACGAGTACTATAAGAATCAATCAGAGGAGTTTAATAAAAAATGGGATAAGAGACTGGAAAAGCAATTTACAGAGGGACATTGGGAGGACATCTGTATGTCTCCCAAGTATGCAACAAAGTCCAGATGGTTTAGTGATTTAGAATTTTTGCTTATGAGTGCATAGGTATCTTTACATCCCAAACACACTTCAAATATTTTTTTCCTCAGGTAGATAGCAAAGGATGTAAGCATGATGGAAAACAGAGGTAACTGAGAACATGTTTTTGGGGAGTGTAACAAGATGGCAGATTTTAAAATGCCCTACAGAGTACCCTTTCAGAAATGCTGAAGGAGCAAACGGCTGTAACTATGGAAATGATTCTTATGAGTTGAGACACAGGATCTGAATTGCTTATGCATAGTAAGGCCTTATTAAGTTTAGTGTTATTTGGGTCTATATTATGAAAGCGAAAAACCCTATAAGCGAATACCAAAATATTGACCCTTATACCGCGAAACACAAAAATCCCGAACGCACTAAACACCGAAAAAAAAATCGAACTTTCATAGTCGGCCAACCCCACCACTACCTATATACTACCTACCCAAATAAAATAAATAAACCACATACATACACTAACCAAACCCTACTTCTAACCTAAAGTAAAGCATAAAACCCTACATCTAACCTGACACTAAACTCCACATACACAACTAACTATGCATTTTCCTTAACCCCTCCCTAACTCTAAGGTCCATAACTACCGCACAAGTCTCCTACAGACATACACCCAAACAAAACAAATAATCCACATACATACATTTAACAAAACCCTACCTCCAACACTACTAACCCCACATACAAAACTATCTATGCACTATCCTTAACCCCTCCCTAACCCTAAGGTCTGCAACTACTGCACATTTCCCTACGAAAATATACACAAACAAAATAAATAACCTACATACATACATTTAACAAAACGCTACCTCTAACCTTACACTAAATCTAACACACATTACTTATCTAAGCACTTACCTTAACCCGCACCCTATCCTAAACTCCGTAACTATCCAACACTTACCTTATGCAGATAATCCATAGACGGGCCAACCATGGAAATTCGATATTTCCATTTTCGTGGTTTTCGACTTTCACTCTAAGTCCACTTCGCGCTACACGGTTCAACGTTTACGTATTTGCGTAAATGTCTTTTCGCTCTCGTAATATAGACCCGTGTTATTTGCTGCCAAAAAAGCAGTTACTAGAAAATGAAAACTGACATCTATGCCAACTGTAATTTAAGTACTGAATATTGTAAAGGAGATAGAAGAACTAGAGGTGGGATCTTTATCAAAGGAGAAGAGCAAATTATATAGAAATAAATGGAATTTGTGGGAACAATACATGGAGAATAATATTCAGGAGGAGGAGTGACTTTTAAGGGAAGGTAGAAACTGTGCAATTTATGCAATGCTGGAGGGACTGGTAATTGTTATAAAAAGACAATATTTAATGCATGAATATGACATTTGTTAACATTGTTTTCTTTTCTATTAATGTATGTGTCCCTGAATTGCTTGATAATTTAATAACGATGTTAAAAAAACTGTTACTTTAAAATAAAATAAAAACATGTACAGTAAATATATTCAATCAGTGCACTCAAAAAAAAACCTCCAAATGGAGTGATGTTAATTCTGGAAGACTTAATCAAATATATTTTTAAACACACCCACTATCATTCAACCACCCCTCCTCATTTTATGTGTTTTCTCTTATATTTCACCTTTTCAGGGAATCTTTATTTCCCCATGGTTCCCTCATCCCACTTATTATATAAATCAAATCCACACTTCCCTATTAATATATGCCAGATAATCACATTGTCTGCCTTATCCATTTTTTACCTAATTCTCCTAATGTGGCATCATATCTCCCAAAATCTGTAGCAGTATCAATGGAAATTTATTAGACCTTGGATTCCTAATTCAAAATCTGCCAGCTTCTAAAAGCCCTTGATTGTGTCACAAGTAAGAATATGAGTTGCAAAGTCTCTTCAGCCCCCATTTCCACTTCCTTTGTAATACACTACCTTTTTTCAAACATATGCCATAGAAATGTCCATAATTTTGAGCCTCTGCATTTATGGATTCTTCTTTTTGTAATTTCCCTTCTATCTTACATATCCTTTTGAACATTTCCTGATTAGGCATATATATGAATATTGTGACTGATTTACATATGTTTTGGTTTTATTTCTTCTTTATTTTTTCTATTTTCATCTATCTTTCTTTATGTAAATAAGTGAGATCTGTATTACTCAATGGTGTTAGTAAAAAAACAAGCCTCTCTAACCTTGATAACAAATGTAATTTTCCAGAATATTTATTATATCATTTTTTAACAGTTCATAGTAATGGTGAGTGTGGAAGAGAGGTGAAGAAGAGAGTACAGGCAGGGTGGAGTGGGTGGAGAAGAGTGTCAGGAGTGATTTGTGACAAACAAGTACCAGTAAGAGTGAAAGGGAAGGTCTACAAGAGGGTAATGAGACCAGCTATGTTATATGGGTTGGAGACAGTGGCATTGACAAAAAGGCAGGAGTCAGAGCTTGACGTGGCAGAGTTGAAGATGTTAAGATTTGCACTGGGTGTGACGAGGATGGACAGGATTAGGAATAAGTATATTAGAGGCTCAGCCCAGGTTGGAAGGTTTGGAGACAAAGCCAGAGAGGCAAGATTACGTTGGTTTGGACATGTGCTGAGGAGGGATGCAGAGTATATTGGGAAAAAGATGCTAAGGATGAAGCTGCCAGGTAACAGGAAAAGAGGGAGGCCTAAGATAAGGTTTATGGATGTGGTGAGAGAGGACATGCAGGTGGTTGGTGTGACAGAGCAAGATGCAGAGGACAGGAAGAAATGGAAACAGTTGATCTGCTGTGGCAACCCCTAACGGGAGCAGCCGAAAGAAGAAGAAGAATTCTTTTCTGTTAAACTTCTCTCCAAATACTTTTACATGTTTTAACTTACAAAACATTGCCTTTTCTTACTACTTTTCTTGACTGGGTTGGCTCCAGTATGTTTGTGGACTATTTTCAGGGAGTACCTAATGTGGTATTTATACAGACAGAGTATATGGCCAGGACTACAGGGAATTCCACTGTGCTTCCTAATGATAAGTGCCACAAGATTTTTGACTTCCACCTAAGCTACCATCAACTCAAGCAGATGGGACCTTGACTTAGCATTTCATCTGAAGGATAGCACCTCAGGAGTGCAGCACCCCCCTAATGCTGCACTGTAGTGTCAGAAAATGAATCTAAGAACCTACAGCATTTTTATTTTCCAGACACCAAAGTGTGCAGCCTGCTGTTACGCTGACATGGTTACTATTTTTTAAATTGTCTTCCTGCCATTAATTTCACTTGCTGTGATATATTGTTTGAATAAATTGCCACTAAAAGATGGTTCCACATTTTACTTCCCTTGCTACAAAATTAAGTTATGTAGTCACCTGTGTTGTTCATTTCATTCTTCCTCAATGAGTGGGTCTCAGATCTGACCTCAGATCTGACTTGGCAGCATTTCTTCCAGATTCTTGGAATCAACTCTCAAGGTTCTCCCTTTACCCATAATGCCCCACACCCCTGTATTACCTCAGATCAAGTTTGCTGGTCTGTCAAAAAAAGACAGGTTATAGGCCACATAAAAAATAAAGACAGAAAAGGGGCTCAAACAGGAACAGTGGTTCCAATATTTCTATCAGCCACTCCCAAACCAAAAGGAGAGGATGAACTGTGTGTGTGTGTGTGTGTGTGGGGGGGGGGGGGGGGGGTTGAGAAAGAATAAAAATTTACAGCACAGATGCATAGTTATCATGATTACATAACTTTTAAATCTGGTGTTATCATTTTCATTTATTCCTGAAGGAATGGGACAGACTCCCTAGCTGCCTTGGGTAGCCCTCGCGGAAGGATGCTCCGGAGTACTGCAGAACCAAAGGCAGCTCTGCTTCTGGAAATGAGATCCAATTTGTAATGAACAATACAAGTATGAGCACTGGACCAACTGACTGCAGTGCAGATATCATCAACAGACACTCTGGCCCAGAAACAGATGAAGTAGCTATGGATCTAGTGTAATGAGCTTTTGGAGGTCTCTGCTATAAACAAACTATACAACAGAAGGAAGAAACTGTTGCAGAAAAGAGGAAAATCCCAGGATGCAAAAAACTCCCTCACCAACCTCAGTAAGAAGCTGAGATCCCTCATAAAATCCTCAAAAACTAGTTACGAAAATAAAAATTGCCAAAGATTTAGACAACCACAAGGCATTCTATAGTTATGTCAAGAATCTAAATGGCAATGCTCAGATCTGCTCTGAGCTACAACAGAATGGCATTTAATATACTGATTCCAAGGATATTGCCAATATCCTGGCAGATCGATTTAGTGCCAACTTCACCCCCCTCTCACCCCCTAAAGGGCCCATCTCAATACCAAAAGATTGCCAAATTCCGATAATCACGGCCACACAGGTAGAAACCGCACTCTCCAAAGCTAAGAATACAGCATCCATGGGACCAGATGACATCCCAGGCTGTGTACTACATGAACTACAAAATGAACTGGCACCTCACCTAAGTGTCATGTTTAATCATAGCCACACCTCAGGCTTTGTGCCTACTGAGTGGCGCACATCTACAGTAATCCCGCTCCACAAGGGAGGATCTGCCTTGGATCCCAGGAACTACCGTCCCATCAGTCTGACAAGCCTGATCTGCAAGGGCATGGAACGCATTATCATGGAACTTATAAACAAAGACATTGGCAGCCTTCAAACACTGGACCCCACCCAGTTTGGGTTTGTGAAGGGCCGATCTTGTCTCCTGAATCTGATTGACTTCTTTGAATCAGTCTCCAGAGCTGTGGACAAGGGTAAGGCAGTCCACACAGCCTATCTGGACCTCGCCAAATCCTTCGACACCATCCCCCACTCTGGAATCATAGATAAACTTACTAAGCTGTGCATAAATCACTACGTCACTCAATGGGTTGCCAACTGGCTTACTGACAGAACCCAGACTGTAAAAGCAGCCGACTCCAAATCCAGCTCCGGACAAGTGACAAGTGGAGTACCTCAGGGTTCAGTCCTGGGACCGCTCTTGTTTAGCATCTACTTCTCTGAAGTACAGGCCAACACTAAGGGACTCTGGCTAACAAAGTTTGCAGATGAATGCAAACTGGGAGCCATTATTGAATCCCCAAATGATGTGGATATTCTACAAAAGGGCCTTACAGAAACATATGCCTGGTGCCAGAGCCATGGGCTCAAGCTTAATGCCAAGAAATGTATAGTTATCCCCTTTGGAAAAAAAATGTACCCATGAATTACCACACAGGTGGCAGGACACTAAACATCGAAAGTGTGATGAGACGTAGGGACACAGGTGGACAGTGGTCTCACTTTCGATAACCACATTGCCACAACAGTCAGGAAATCCTTCCATGTGGCACACCTCATCACTAAGGGCTTTTCATCCAGAAAAAAGGAGGTCATTGTCCCACTGTACTCATCCCTCATTAGACCCATTATAGACTATAATGCCCCGTTTGGTATGTACCTCACAAGACATCTGCAACAGCTGGAAAGGCCACAGAAATACCTCACTAAAAGAATCACAGGCCTAAAGCAGATGCCATATGCTGACCGTCTAAAAAAACTCCAGCTATACTCTGTGGCATATCGTCTACTCAGAGGCGATCTCTGCTTAACATACAAGGCCATGTCAAACCCTGAGCTGTTGGACATGCTCCACTTAAAAAAATCCCAATCCCTCAGAGCCACACGCTCCAGGGATCTAAACCTTATCATCACAATGAACAAAACATGCTGGAGGGGTAAGTTCCTGACCCAGAGACTCCCCATACTCTGGAATAGACTGCCCATACATGTCAAGCAGAGCACCTCACTGGCCCACTTCAAAAGGAACCTTGATGATTGGATGGGAGATAGGAAATTCACCCCGGGGATCATGTCAGTCACCCTGCTAGACAGGGGCCCAGAGAAGTAAATATTGTGGGAAGAAATATCCAGAGAATTGTTATGGCTAGGCTTGCATAGGCCTTAGAGCCGATAGCCTAGTACCAACCTATGAACCTCATTGAGAATAAACATATGAAATGCAATCTGTTAACCATTTGGCTAAAGCAACCTTAGAGGACTGGTTTTCCCAATCTACTTGGGGCAAACGACTTGAACAACTGGTCAGTTTTTCTAAAACTCTTCATCCTATGAAGATAAAAATGAAGCTGTTTATGCACATGTAAAAAGTGAAGCATGTATTTGCCTTTATTAGAAAAATTTGGAAAGAATACCGGCAAGTTGATCACTTGGCTGATGTTCACCCCAAAGGCTATTTGGGGCAAAAAGGATGGATTAGTACATAAAGTGACTCTATTGTTGTGGAATATAAAGTAAGGTGATTTTGGAGAGAGTGCTTGGAGTTCAGAAACACGCCTAGCTGAAGTGATGGCCACTAGAAAGATTGTCTTCCAAGACAGAAACTTGAAATCAGACTTGGCCAATGGCTCAAAGAGAGGCTGAATCAAACTCTGCAATAAAGGTGTAAGGTCCCATGGTGGAGTAGGATCTTTAATCAGAGGTCAAAGCAAAAAAGTCCCTTTAAAGAAGGCTTTGCATAACTTGGAAGAGGATGGGGAAAGGCATAATCTCCAGTGTGATAATTGGAAATGGCTGCTAGCTGAACTTTCATGGTGGAAAAATTAGCTCCTTCTTGAAAAGCTGAGGCAAGAAAATATAAAACAACATAGAAAGGTGCAGTAAAAGGATCCAATTTGTTTTCTGATTAGCCCAATAAAAAAATCTCTTCCATTTATTTTTACATATTTTTCTAGTGGAGGCTTTTTGGGATGATAATAAAATGTGGTGAACTGGGGAAGAAAGCCTAGGCTGTCTAGCCAATCATTGGAAATGGAAAAGCCAGGAAGTCAGTTTGAGTCCTTGAAGGTCCAGGTGAGCCTTCCCTGTGGGGTGGGTGATCTGATCTGGAGAGGGATCCAGTGTCAAAGGAGGATGTAGGAGATGAGACCAAAGGCAGGGGAACCGCACTTGATGAGTCCAGAAAGGGGCAAAGAGGATAACCTTGCTCTTCATCTGGAATGCTTTATGAAGAAATTTGGGGTTCAGGGGCAAGGGGGGGATAAGTGTAAAGGAGAGTGCCAAACGTGGACTACAGCATCTCTTGGTGACTCCCTCTATGGAAGAATTAGGGAAAATAACCTGCTGTACTTGCTGTTGAGAGGTGAGGCAAGGAGATCGGAAAACTATGAGGCTCAACAACTAATAGTTAAGATAGAAGGAGATGAGATAAAATGGTGATGTATAATCATTCTACAGGAAGGGATCCAGGAACAGATGATATGCCTATGGAAGTTTAGAAGTTAGGAGGGAAGAAAGTGATAAAAATCTGTACGATTAGGTTTAATAGTATTTTAAAAGGAGGGGAAGCGCCATCATCTTGGAAGAAAGCTGTGCTGACTGTATTACCCAAAGACGGTAAAGCTTCATATAGACCCATTTCAGTTTCAAACCAGGATTATAAAGTGTTTATGTCTATACTAGCAAAAAAAAAAAAAAAAAAAAAACAAAAATAGCAAATGCGTTGCTAAAATTAATAAATACGGATCAGGTATTTTTCTGGCAGGATGCAAACATTTTACAATATTTAATAAAACAAAGATGGCTCAGAGGGAAGCAAAATACAAGAAAATACTGCTGTTGTTATGCATCTTGATGAAGACAAAGCATTCAACAGAGTAAGCTAGGATTTATGGGTAGGGCAGTGGAAGCATTTGCATTCCGCGATGTAATGATAAGTTTAACCAGGAGGATATATGAAGGATCAGTGACAACAAATTAAAGTGGGAGGGTTCCTTTCTGGTAAGTTGTATTTGAACAGAGTAACCAGACATGGGTGTTTTCTTTCTCCTTTGTTCTTTGCTTTATATTTAGAGCTAATGGTAAAGAAAATAAGGAACACAGAAATTCAAGGGTATAGTTGGTATGGCAATCAGGAAAAGTAGGTTCATAGGTGTGTACTAAGCTAATGGCCCTGGAGCCTTTACAAGCCTAACCCATAGGATTACCCTGGCATCGTGCCACCCAACTTTAGTTCCCAGTACTTCTGTCAAGTAGAGTCACTGGAGTGATCCTCGGGGTGAATTTTCTATTTCCCATCCACTCATCAAGATTTCTCTTGAAGAGGGCCAGTGAGGCAGTCCGCTTGACATGTATGGGAAGTCTATTCCATAGCATGGACAGTCTCTGGGTTATGAACCTGCCCCTCCAGCTTGTTCTGTTGATTGTGGTAATGAGGTTGAGGTCTCTGGAGTGTGTGGTGCGGAGGGATTGGGATTTCTTTAGATGTAGCATTTCTAACAGAGCTGAGTCAGACATGGCTTTGTAAGTTAAGCAGAGATCACATCTAAGTAGCCAATATGAATCAGAGAATAGTTGGAGTTTTTTTGAATCTGTCCATATAGGACAAATGTTTAAGGCCTAAGATCCTTTTTGTGAGGTATTTCTGTGGCCTCTCCAGTTGTTGTAGGTGTCTAGTGAGGTACATGCCAAATGGGGCTTTGTACTCGATGAGTGGCCTAATGAGGGAGGAGTAGAGGGAGACAATGACCTCTTTCTTCCTAGATGCAAAACCCTTAGTAATGAGATGTGCCACATAGAAGGACTTTCTGACCACAGTGGCAATGTGGTGGTGAAAAGAGAGGTTGCTGTCAACCTGTGTTCCCAGATCTCTTATGACGCCTTCTGTGTTCAGTGGACTACCATCAATGTGGTAATTCATGGGAACCAGGTTTTTCCCAAAGAGGTTGACAACACATTTTTTGGCATTGAGCTTAAGGCCATGGTTCTGACACCAGTCAATGGTCTCAGTGAGACCTATCTGTAGGATGTCAACATCACTTGGGGAGTTAATTACGGCTCCCAACTTGCAATCGTCTGCAAACTTTGTCAGCCAGATTCCCTTCATGTTGGACTGAACTTCAGAGAAGTAGATACCAAACAGGAGAGGACCCAGGACCAAATCCTGTGGGACTCCACTCATGACTAGTCGACAGTCTGACTTGGGATCAGCTACTTTCACAAAAGTGGGTTCTATCTGTGAGCCAGTTTGCAACCCACCTAATGATGTAGGGGTTGATGCGTAACTTAGTGAGTTTTTCTATGATACCTGAGTGGGGAATGGTATCAAAGGCCTTGGCCAGATCAAGGTAGGCTGTATGAACCACCTTGCCTTCATCCACAGCTCTGGTGACTGACTCAAAGAAGTCAACCAGGTTGAGCAGGCATGATCTACCCTTCACAAAACTAAACTGTGTGGGATCCAGAGTTTGGAGGGTCCCTATATCTTTGTTTATTAGCTCCATGATGATGCGTTCCATGGTTTTGCATATCAGACTTGTCAGGCTAATGAGGTGATAGTTCCCAGGGACTGTAGTCGCTCCTCCTTTTTGGAGAGGGATGACTGTAGCAGTGCGCCATTCAGTAGGGACAAAGCCTGAGGTGAGGCTGTGATTGAACAGGGCACACAGGTGAGGCTTTATCTGAAGATGATATTATTTTGTACTTGATAAATTCAGGAAAGGATATCTCAGTGTTGTGGAACATTTGGAGTCACTTTAAAGATTTTTCAGAATATAAAATTAATGAAGATAAAACAAAGAGTATAGCCACAAGTTATGTACCCACTCATAAATTGGTTCAGCAGTATCTATATTTATGGGGACATGATGAGATGACGTATTTATGAGTATGGATTAAAAAGGCTTCTGTTATGGCAGCTAAGGAAATGTGGAGAGACTAAAAAGATAATACAAAAACTGAGAAATGAGACATTATTGATTATGGATAACGACAGTAAGATACAAAACGTGAAAATGTTTTAATCCATTTAGTTTTATGTGCAGTTCAGGTATATCTTTATTAACCAGAGGAGAATAATTAATAAATAGTTGAAGGAATTTATCTGAGAGGGAAAGCGGGCAATAGTTAAGAGGGATAAGTGTATCCTCCCAATAGAACAAGGTGGTTTAGGATTACCTGATTTGAAGGAATATATTAGAGCTACATAGGCAAGGTTTATATAAGTAAGACAAGCAGAACGTTATAATTCAAACTGGAATGGATGATGATGAAGTGGGGGGGGGGGGGTTCAGGAGATGAGAGAGAGGTTTTTCGATGCAAGTTCTTATGGAGAATAATAATACCATGCAGAATATTATATTCATAATGTTGGAGAAAGTATGCTAAGAATTAAACCAACTTTGGAATGGATAAAGGAGATTTTCCCAATAGAGATGACTGTAAGTAGGAGTACAGAAAATGCGTTTATATCACGTTATTGAAAGATGAAAATAGCGAACGCTATTTCATCGGCCCCGGAACATCTAAACATGAAAATATCGAACATTCAGAACAGTTCTCCGAAACACATACACACAACACAAGCACATCAAACAAACAGCAACCACACACATACACTTAAATTCCTACATCTAACGTTACACTACCTATGAACCCATACCCTCAAAAGGGCTGTCTTCTGTGACCTACTATACAGAGGCACAGTCAACTAATCTAAAAGGGTGGCAAAAGCCAAACACACCCTGGCTAGGCTTATAGATGCCCTAGGGCAGATAGCCTAGTATCAACCTCTGAACCTATGAACACTAAACTAAACATACACTACTATCTACCCACTTACCTTAACCCAAACCCTAACCCTAAGGTCCGTCACTATCGCACACTCACCTAACCCGCGCCCTAACCCTAACTCACTTAAACCGCCCCTAACCCTAAAGTCTGTCACTATTACACACACGCCTAACCTGCACCCTAACTCACTTAACCCTCCCCTAACCCTAACGTACAAACAATCGCACACTTACCTGAACCCAATCCGTAACTTTCCACCACAGTGCTAAGAATAGCGAAGCCACAGAAACGGCCAACCAAATTCTTTCCCGAGGAAAGAATTTGCTGTTCTGCAGCTTTGCTATTCTTAGCATTCACTAAATAGTGTTCGATATCAGAACATTCAAAGTTTTAATACTTCGATGATCTGATATAGACACCAGAAAACAGACAAGAGGGATATGGAATTTACTGGAGAAAACTGGCAAAGGAGCCGATATACAGGCAGCAAATAACTAAAGAAGGAAAGGTAATAGAGTGGGACAAGACAAAGAAAAGAAGACTAGACTATAGACAAAGAGAAAGGGATAGGGGAGTCATAAGTGAAAGACCTGCTCTGGCAGAGTTTTAGCCAAATGGAGACCAAAAGGTTCTGATAAAAAGTAATTAGTAGGGCATATAAAATACTGTAAACTAACTATAACAATCAATTATAGGAGGTTAGAAATGATTAGGAAGATAGATTGGAATAGCAGTTTACAAGGGAACAACTGGAGGACATATGTATTTTTCCCAAGTATGCGCCATAGACAGAATGTTTATTTTTTTGTTTTGTTTTTTTTTTCTTGGAAGTGTTTGCGTATATATTTATACCCCAATCAGGCTTCCCACAATTTTTTCTCATTATAGATAGCAAATGTTGGAGGTGTGATGGGAAAGAAAGAGATAATTGGGAACATGTTTCGGGAGTGTAATGAGTTGGCAGATTTTAAAAATTCCCAGCAGAGTATGCTATCAGAAATATTTGAGAGCAAATAGCTGTAATTAAGAGAATGATTTATTTGAGCTGCAGCTCATGATCTGAGTTGCCAAAAAAGAAATTACTAGAAAATCAAAATCTAAACCAACTATATTTGAAACAAAAGTATTGAATATTGTAAAAGAGATGAAAAAAACTGGGAGAGTGATCCTTAGAAAAGGGAATGAACAATTTACATAGAAACAAATGTAATTTGTTGGAATAATACATGCAGAATAAGGCTTAGTAGTAGAAGTCATGTTTAATGGAAGGCAGAGATTTAATAATTTATATAATGTCTGACAGAAAGCTAGTTGTTATAAATAAAGAAAACATATGTAATGCATAATGTCTGTAAATGGAAAAAATGTTAATATGTTTTTTCTTTTCCATTAATATGTGCGTGCCAATGTCTTAAGTGATAATTTAATGGAGTTGTTTAATAAAAATCTACCTTGTATTTGGCACTGCCACAAAGCCTTCAGACGGTGGTGTTAATCTTCTCATATGCAAGCATTTTCTGTTAATCATCAGATTTATAGAACAGGATTATTTATGGATGATATTCTACTGACCAGAACCAACCTAGAGGCCAACTTACTTTCAACAAATTACTAGCTATAAATTAAATATGACCAAAACAGGGGTTATGTGTGACAGCTACTTGTTGATATCACTAACTGAATCTAATTTTTAATTAAATGCAAATACAGAATTTAAAATCTCTTAAAGTATCCACTGACAAGTCTGTTCCATAAACTTTCTCTGTTAATTATCAAGAAATGAAAATAATAATATGCCCAACCGTTGATACTGGCGAGGCTGTACTAGTGGCTTTGGAACACAGGCTCAAGTGACTAGAATGACCTTATTCTGCAAATAAGCATTAATGCCTGACAGAGTGGGCATTATAGGGAAGTAACAGACTACACAGGGGTATTGCGAGGCCTGGGTCTCCTGACACATGGAAGATCTGTGACTCCCCTATAACAACCCCTCAGAATGGCGTTATTGTGTTTAGAAAATGGCAACAGTAGTACATTTGTACATTTAATCATACGTATTCATGTACATAAGATTTGCTATATTATTGACATCTTCAGAGTTTTGGGGAAAATTAGTATATTATAAGTTAATTGTGGAAAGGGATCCATAAACATCATGTCACCTATCCAGTTAATAAAGTAATACATAAGTAAGCAAATAATTAAATATAGCAGTCCCAGGATGTAGTTTATTCAGAGAGGACAGAACAAGAAAAAATAAGGAGAAGAGGATGTAGATTTAAGGGGAGAAATTGAATGGTCACTGGAGGAGAATGATAAGTGCAGAAGTTGTCCAGGATATTAAGTCCATGACTGGGAAATGAGAGTGGATGGTCCTAATAGAAAGATATGGACTACCACTCTTCAGGCTCTAAACTTGCAAAGAACTGCAGGCTACCAGGGAGAAGATGTCAGGAAAAAGAAAGGTCATCTGTTGGTGGTGAAGCTTGAAATTTCTAGTGCTTGTATGGGGTGTATCAACTCCCGCAATCAGTAAGAAACAATAAATAGTGGAAAAAATTGGAGAGACTGAATTTATATAAGCAATTAATGAGCTCCAGAGAAGGGAGGGCAGTATAGTCCTAGCAGAGAGAAAAGTGGTAGATCCGGATGTGGTACGGCAACCACTGAGAACGTGCAATGAGTGGGTTATACTGATGGTGTAAGCAAATATGTAAAGAAGCAAAAACATGTATACTAGACTGTAAAGGCAGATTTAGAAAACTGTGACGCAAAGTTAAACACTGCTTTTTAGAGTGGAAAGAAGAAAGGAACAGAGTAAGAGAGATGGGAACACATCGGTACACGAATTCAAGAAAGTATGCAAGAAAGCAGATGGAGTATAGTAAAACAGAAGAAAAGTGCCAACATAGCTAAACAACTAAGACAATATAAAGGAAAATATGAAAATGAAATAATAAAATAACAAGGATAGAAAAACAGTAGATGAGGTCACTGCAGCTACTTCAGTTGCTGTGTCTCAAGGCAGAAGGAGTACATGAAACCTGCTTGGAACTGCTGAAAGCATTGCACATTGTTGGGATATCATAGTTAACATGCCTTTTCAAGGTTTCATGGAAGGCTGGGACAGTAACTCTGGATGGACAGACTGGGGTAGTGGTTCTCATTATTAAAATGTGGGGCAGTAGGATGTTTTTCATTTATAGAGATCATGCTTCTAGCCTTCCTGAATAAGCACAAGCCAGGGTTCTGGAAATGAGAATGCATCCACTAACTGAGCCAAGGGTTCAAGAAGATGAAACGGATATTCCCTCCCAGATGTGGAGTAGTGGATCAACTCCTTGTCCTTGCAAATATATTTTAGGGGTCACAAAAGTGTACCAATACTGTCTACACGTGTTATGCAGATTTGCAGAAGACATACAGCCATGTAGCACTGAATGTCTTGTGGCAAGTGTTATAATAGCACCAGTTACCAGGACCACTGTTGCATCATTCTGTCCCTGTATTTGAAAAGTAAGAATTGTGTCTACATTCTCAAGAGTTAAGTGGAAAACATTCAAGATATGTGTTAGATTTGGTTGCAGGGAGGTGGGAGGTGTCTTGTCTCACTTCCATTTTATGATTTTTATGAACAGGACATCCAGGCACATCTAAGCTCTAAAGAGTATCCAGTTTGGGAACATAAGGGTCACATCTTTATTCTTTGCAGTTGAAGGCACCCTGTTAGCCAAAAGTGACTGTGCTCGCTAGTGAGCTGTGGAATGATTGGGTCTTGTTTGGAAGTTAAGACAGAACTGCAAAACTAACCAACAGCAGCTTGTTACAGTGGCAGTAGTACTGCAGGCATTTTACCAAAGTGTAACAACAAGGCAAGAACTGAATCACAGGATGATGCTCACAGTCTAATAGCCAGCCTACGTCCCCATCCCCGCCTATGTTCTTGAGGTTTGGGTAGAGACTAAAAGGAATGGAATGTAGATACAACTAGAAGAAAGCTCCTTCGCATTTTAGGTTGGGATTATTCTCCATGATACAGTGATAGATTGCAAACCATTCATAAATGTATATAGAGTCCACAAAAAAAAAAAAAAAACACTGTAGTTAAAGTTGGTAAGAGAAAAAAATAGTATTAAAAAAAAAAAGAGTAAAGTCATACTGGGGTCAAGGCAGGTCACTGGGATCAAAGCAACTCTTAGCACAATGTCAATGTGCGTCAGACTCTCAGTCTCTTACAGTCAGTCTGACATAAAAACTTCATGTCGAGCACCATATATGGGTCAGAAGAAACTCAAACTACCTGAACTCAGAATACAATTACAGAGCAGTCCAACAGGTATGTTATTAGTTGACAGTGATAGAGCATTTTGTTTTAGGACCTTCTAAGACATTTTTTAGCTGTTGTGGAAATTGCTTTAATGTCATCAATAGTAAGGTGCTCTTTAGTCACCCTCAGCTATTCTATTTTGGATGGGACAGTAATTGCTTGCTAAAATAAACCCTATGACCTTTACTTGTCAGTATTTTGTACCTTTACATTGCATATCATCTGTACATTCTGCCTTTTGCTGATAAATAATACTGACTTCTGCATTACCTATTTTCAAATTGGGAATCAAGTCTCAGACTGTAAATAATGATGCTGTCTGATGTCAGTAGGGAAAACTGGTCACTTCTAGGTACAATAAAACAAGACAGGAAGGAGTTAGATGACACTAAGCCTAATAAAAACAGAAGAAGCCAGTTAAACTCCAAAACTGTGTTGGTGCAGTCTGAGTGGCAATTGGCAAGCATTGGCTTACATCTGCAAACGGTCATTCTCCTGTCATAACTGCAAAGTCAGCTCTGTACAAAGGAATTATTTATTCACAGGTAAGAAGTTGCCACTCCAAAGTTAGAAAGCAGATAAGGCATGCTAAATGTTAACATGACACATCATATAATTAATACGCTCTCACTCTTCTGTGTATGTCATGTCAGCATCAGTTTTATGAAACTGAAGCAAACAGAAATATACGTCTGCAGCTTGCAACAGTACCGCTTTAAAAACATGGTGCTGGAATGTGGCTATTATATTTTGTTTGTGTATTATACGCACCCAAAATGAACATTACGCAAATAGTATTTACTTTTAAAGTACTTTTCCTGAACTATAAACTTTAATGGGATCTATGTAATATGAGAAGACACTGTAAACCTTGGATTAGTGAATATGTGAATGGGGTTACTAAATTACTACTTCTGTGTCAAGCCTGTTTGCCTTTTATAAGTTACTGTGTAGGCTTTGCGTCATTTATTATGTTTGTGTTTGAACTACTTATTGAAGAATGAGCACAAGTAAGCATATTGAAACAAATACCGAGTTGGAATATATGAAGTAAGAAAGACTCACTGACTTTCTGTAATTGAAAAAAGCATTTTGGCATTTGAAGATTTTTAAACTTTATATTGTCTAGTGTGTGGCTGATTAGGACTTGATTCTTATGCTTTTAACTTTATATAGTATTTATTTTCTCATTTTTCTCTTTCCCATTGCTTTTCTCCTTCAGTTCATTAAAGTATCTGATTTGATGGGGATAAATAGCTAGCAATGCAAAGTGCTCCACATTGCCAGCTCTTAATATTCCCATGCTCAGAGGTCCTCATACATGGCAGGATCTCCAGTATGACCCCTGCCAGGAGGGTCTCCCTTCCAAGCAAGCCCTACACAAGGGGGAGAAGCAGTGCCTCTGTGCATGTTAGAAGGAGTGTAAGCTTCTAATTACCTCTAAGTGGGATAGGCTAAAGAGCTGTCAAATCATGATTTCAAACCAGACTTTTTCTGTTAAACTCTCTCCACTCTGACATGCCTGATTTATGTCAAGAAAACAGGAAAGCAATTGCATTGAAAACAATATACCCCCACCTTTCTGGTGAAAATATCCCTCACACTCCCAGCCCTCTAATGCTGCAGCACTAGGCTACTAGTATAGCAATGGTCTTGCAGGGTGGTTGGAGTTTAGGGCATTCAAAGTACACTCTCCGGCAGCAGTATGATGCTGCATCACAATACTCGATCTCCACACAAGCCCTAGATGTGGGCCAGATTGACCCTGGAGGAGGCTAAAGTGAGTCCCAAAGACCCAGTGAGCATGGACAGGAGCTGGTGCCAGCTGGTGTTCAGCTGCGGGGAGGTAGGTAGGAGGAGAAAATATCATGCAGTATTCAAACTGAGTTTTCCCCCTATAAGGTCATGACACTTTTCTTTTAAAATGTTACATGTTTTTATCAAGCAGATCACCAGAAATCATTATAATGTCCAAGTATGAAGCGTGAACTACATGTGCACTAAACGTGAACGTGTTTACATACTGTCTTTTAGAGCTTCATACAGGATAAGCTATGTAAAATAAATTCAGTTAACCTGTACAAAAATGTAACTACTTGAGGCATAGTATCAATATCCTTCCCAGCATTACAAACACAAAGTTATATATTTTTAGCTACAGGCTAGATGAACAACACAAATAAAAAAAATAAAAAAAAAAAACAGGGTCACCTATGAAAATAACTCTGTCCATGTAATCATGCACTATTATTGGGCGGCGCAGTGGTGCAGCGGTTAATGCTGTCACCTCACAGCAAGAGGTTCTCTGGTTCGATTCTTGGCTGGGGTGCCTTATGTGTGGAGTTTGCATGTTCTCCCTGCGTTCATGTAGGTTTCCTCCAGGTACTCCGGTTTCCTCCCACATTCTAAAGAAATCCTTCTGGAGCATTTCTCCCCAGGCCTCCGCTGAAAACAGGATCTGTGGAACCTAGTCGGACTTTCCCAGTCAACAAATGTTAAATAAATAAAAATAAAAATTATTTTACTTGACAATTTTGGCACTAATAGTAGCTTTTGTTGTGTCTCCATTGACAACTATGGAATCATTTTTATGATCTACTGTAAACCTGTCAATTTAATCTCAAGAATTCTGTCTGAAAATGGTTCCTGCCTTGACCACTTGTGTGTCAAAAGCAGACAGCTGGATAGATAGATAGATACATACATACAACTATAAACAAATAAATACTTGGTCAGATTATAGATTTGTTCCAGGTACAGACTCTTTGACCTTTGCTTAGTGCTTGCACAAACCCAACTCAAAACAGATCTTCTTGGCAGTCAGAGTGTTTCTTTGTCTTGTGGCAGCAGCAGCATCTGTGGCAGTTCCAGAAAGAAGCTTTCCAGTAAAGTTTTCAACCCTACCTGAGTTTCACCAACATTTCCTCACATCCTCCATTCCTGGAAGAGGAGAGTAGTCACTGCCTCATCAGTTGTCTTTCTTCCATCGTCTCCAGCTGTGCTAAGTCACTAACTGAACTTTGGTTGAGTCTTAGGTAGGGCTTTATCTCTCTATCCCAATAGAGTTAAGAATGTTTTACATAGTTTGTCCAGTTAATCTCCTGACTTCTGCAAGAATTATAATACTAATTAGGTATAGAAACTTTTCTGTAGTTAAGCAAAAGTCATGGAGGGTGGCCTAATGGTTAAGGTGTTTGCCTTACAAACACAAAGTGCAGGGTTTGAGTCTCACAATGGATAATTGGCTAGGCTAAAAAAATGGCTCGCAAGGGCAGTTAGCCTAGTACTAATTTATGGGTGGCCTAATGGTTAAGGTGTTTGCCTTACAAACACAAGGTACAGGGTTTGAGTCTCACAAGGGATAATTGGCTAGGCTTAAAATGGCTCGCAAGGGCAGTTAGCCTAGTACTAATCTATGAACCTATGAACCTATGTACGGACCATAATAAAAGATCTGCGTTATCAGTTTCCATGGCCACTTCCAAGGTTTGGATCTGGTGCTCAGACTCTTCCAACTATCAATAATCCCTATGTACAGAATGAGCTACCTCGGATTGTGTTAGCACATCCAAAGAAAATGCAATGGTATCTTAAAAGAGCAGGTGAGTTAAACAGTGGTAACCTCTAAGAGGAAAAAAGTGTCAGAAAAAGACAGTATCTTCAGTAGACAGAGCTAGGTCAGTTAGAACCATCTCAGAATGGGATTACATTGTTAACAGACTATATTGCCACCAAAACAAAATAAGGAGGGGGAAAGTGGGAGGAAAGTTGAAGAAAGAACAGAAACAAACAACACAGATCTATCATTTTTATTTATTTTATTTATTTATTTTACATTTGTTGACCGGGATAGTCCAAATGGATGCATGTCCATTTTCAGTGGAGGCCCAGGGAGAAAAGCTCTAAGGTAAACAGAAACAAAACATGTTACAAGTATAATTTTGAGAAAGAGTACAAGGCTTAAACTCTGAGCTTTGGCCAGCTAAGACCTACATGCAATCAGCTGGAGGTATAAGTAAATTTAAGTAACTCTTTATCTGCACTTTTTTCAAATAATACAGCATTTAAATTGATTTATTTGTGTTGCATTGAGTACTATCTAGCTGGAAGTTCTGGCTCTGTTTTTTCAGTTAATGCTTGTTAGAATTCCTGCATAGCCAGTGATAAGTGGGAGTAGTTCACTTCATTGTTATTCGGTTTCTGCCTTATATAAGTGGTACATTTTGGATTATTTTCTGCTTAAACTCTGAGCTTTGGCCAGCTAAGACCTACATGCAATCAACTGGACGTATAAGTGAATTTAAGTAAATCTTTATCTGCACTTTTTTCAAATAATACAGCATTTAAATTTATTTATTTGTGTTGCATTGAATACTATCTAGCTGGAATGGCTCTGTTTATCCAGTTAATACTTGTTAGAATTCCTGCATAGCCAGTGATAAGTGGGGGTAGTTCACTTCATTGTTATTTGGTTTCTGCCTTATATAAGCGGTACATTTTAGATTATTTTTTGCTTAAACTCTGAGTTTTGGCCAGCTAAGACCTACGTGCAATCAACTGGACGTATAAGTGAATTTAAGTAAATCTTTATCTGCACTTTTTTCAAATAATACAGCATTTAAATCGATTTATTTGTGTTGCATTGAATACTATCTAGCTGGAAGTTGTGGCTCTGTTTTTTCAGTTAGTTCCCTACCCACCCTCCATGCTTTTGTTTTGGTGTTAATCTTGGTGGCTTTGAAACTGCCCGCCCCTCTTGTAAATTTGCATTGGATACTCCTCCTGGACCCATCTCATTTGCTCACTCAAAAAAAAAAATTTCACTTTTTTTAATCTGCTTTTACTATATTTGTGTTTTTATTACTTTATTTTGATTTTGTGTCATCATAAGAGTACACAATTGTATTTATTACTGCTTGGTGTAACTATCATTCTAAGCCTTTTGGTTTAAGCACTTGGGCTTCAGACCAGTTGTTTTACATTAAGAAGGTTTGTGGTTTGTGGTCTGCACTGTTGTGACAGGACAGGTAGCTTACATCCTTCTAAGTTGGGAACTGTTGATTGAAAGCTCAGTGTCTGCTATTCTAAAAGTGTATTAGTTCTGGTTTAAGCACTTGGGCTTCAGACCAGTTATTTTACATTAAGAAGGTTCATGGTCTGCACTCTTGTGGGAGGAAAGGCTGGACTCTGCCCTTCTGAGCTGGGAATTTCTGGTTAAAGGCTTATAGTGCCTGCATATTTGAACTTTTCTTACTGAAATTGGTGTGCCTCGTTTGCTGTAGCATAGACTAGATCCAGGCCTGCCGGATCTAGCTTTGTTTATATAACTTGAGCACTAATCCAGGCCTTCTTAAAAGTATTCAATTGTATTTATTACTGCTTGGTAGTAACCTAATTAAAGTGTAGCTATCATTCTAAGCCTTTTGGTTTAAGCACTTGGGCTTCAGACTAGTTGTTTTACATTAAGAAGGTTTGTGGTTTGTGGTCTGCACTGTTGTGGCAGGACAGGTAGCTTACATCCTTCTAAGTTGGGAACTGCTGATTGAAAGCTCAGTGTCTGTTATTCTAAAAGTCTATTAGTTCTGGTGTAAGTACTTGGGCTTCGGCCAGTTATTTTACATTAAGAAGGTTCGTGGTCTGCACTCTTGTAGGAGGAGAGGCTGGACTCTGCCCTTCTGAGCTGGGAATTTCTGGTTAAAGGCTTATAGTGCCTGCATATTTAAACTGTTTCTTACTGACATTGGTGCACCTTGTTTGCTGTAGCATAGACTAGATCCAGGCCTGCTGAATCTAGCTTTGTTTGTATAACTTGAGCACTAATCCAGGCCTTCTTTTTTGGAGAAGGTTCCCCTGCACCCCAGTGGCAGGAGTGTGCAGTTAGAACTTGTCTGATTGAAGACTACAGGAGCAGGGCTCAGTTTTGAGATTTTTTTACTGGTTAATTGGGTAATTTGTTTAAAAGCCTTTTCTGATTGCTTGAAGTCATCTAAATCTGTTTTAAGTGTATTTTTTACTGTTTTACCTTATCTTTTCAAAAAACTATTTTCCTTGTTTCCCACCTTTCTAAGCTAGTATAGTCCAGGTTTCAGGCTAGTGCTGAATTCAGGATTATGTTACAATTTTATGAGTTGCCCATACCTTACTTGGATAGAGGGAGGTTTCTCTGTTCACCTGTGAGAGAGGGAGCTTTGAGCAGCCATCTGTCCCTGGAGGAGTGGTTCCAGCCCAGAAGTTAGTAGTTTATAGGCCATTTTGGGCTAATTTCTATCTCTTACATTTCCCTGCTGTAAAAACCATGTTTGCACTGTTTTGCACGTCTGGGCAGCGCCGGTTAGCTAGGGCTAAATTTATCCTGGCTCCACCAAGTCTCCTCTTCAGTTTTTCCCTTGAAAGTAGTCTAACTCTCAACCTAAGCACTTAAAAAGCATCCTATAGTCCAGCACTTGCTCAGACCTAATACAAGCACTAATATACCCCAACACTTGATTGCCCAGCAGGGCAAGGCACATTATTCATCCCTCACCAACCAAGAGACTAAGCAGCTCAACCTACTATTCAAGCATGACCAAAGGGCAATTTCAGGTATACTTTCCAGTCCAGCTGGTGAATCTGGGTATCCTGAGGCAATGTTACAACTGTCTCATGTACACAGACAACCCTCTCCTCCTACCACAAAACATTAACATATGTGAGAGATGCAATTATATAGCTAAACTGGAGACTAAGCTCTCTCCACCCAAGACTGGAACAGGCAGTCATGAGGAGAAGGTTAACACTTGCACCACACCTCTAGCCTCACATAGACATACTAAACCCACACTGGCAAAAAATACACATAAATACACAAAATCATACTCGGAGGCTCTAAATAAAAACCTGCAAAAGCATCACAGACCTCCAAAGCAGACACCCAAAAAACCTGCACCTCTCATCACAAACCAGACAACACATAAAACACAAAATCAGTGTGCCACACAGTCACAGCCCTTAAGGTGAAATAACATACTTAACACACTAGTAGTAGGTGACTCTATAGTCAGGCACACTGATGTCCCATTCACTAGGCTGGACAAGGAGAAGGTTACTGTTAGCTGGCTGGCAGGAGCCAGATTCCGCCACATAACACAAGCACTCAGGTCACTCCAGAACAAGTACAAATATGACTCTGTCATTGTTCATGTTGGTGTCAATGACCTGAGATGTACCTCCCTGGGCTACATGAAAACAGACATGGAAGAGCTCCCTGATCATGTAGCCTAGGCGGGTATGACCCTGATCCTGAGTAGCATCCTGCCCTCACCAAGAATGATACAGCAGTATAAAGAAAATAATGATCAGTTTCAACAATTGGCTAAGCTTCTGGTGTCATTTAAATGGGATCCAGTGTCTGTCAGCCTGTGACGACATGCTCGACAAGCCTCGTTGCTTCGCAAGAGACGGTTTGCACTTGTCACCCCTAGGCTTTTGAATACTGGCCAAGCCTCTTGCTGCCCCCATAGTGCCTTTTTTAGGCAAGGCTCAAACGTCAAACCCACCTCCATAAACAGCACAAATAAAAAAATTAGGGTTATGCTACTCAACGCCAGGAGTTTAAATCTCAAAATACATGCACTCAAAGCACTCCTCAGTATGGAGAACGTCAACATCTGTGCAATAACTGAAACCTGGTTCAAGGCTCCACAGAGCACCCCAGCACTACTGGGCTACAACTCATACCACATATTTCGGCCACAGAACATGGACCGAAACACAAAAGGAGGGGGTGTTTCCATATTCATCAAAGATATCTACACCTCCAGGTTAGTGGCGCAGCATGATACCTCAGAGATCATCCATGTGCAACTAACATCAGGCAAATCTGCAATGCAAATTGTGGCCTGCTACAGATCACCCTCCATGACCCAGAACCACCACTCTGCCTTTCTGGAGACACTGGAAAACATGAAGGTCCTACCGAACACCCTGATATTGGGCGATTTCAATTACCCTACCGTTAAGTGGGAAAACTACTCAAGTACAAACTCCCAGGTCCATCACTTCCTGGAATTTATCATCTCAAATGCCCTGGATCAGCTGGTAAACTCCCCTACCAGAGATGAAAACATATTGACCTGGTCATCACCAACATGGGGGACAGCTGTTCCACACCGGAGGTCAACCCGTCACTGTTTAGATCAGACCATAAACTAATCACTCTGGATGTCCACACCACACCACCACCTCCAACCAAGGAAACCACAGTGAAAAACTTTTTTATAGCAAACTTCACCTTACTTAAGACAGAGGTGGTAAGTTTCACAGCCCCCACGCTAAAGGATAACAGTGTCCAAGATGCAGGAACCTTTACAAATGCACTCTATGAGCACCTACAAGGATGCATGGATTGTACCATCCCTAGCAAAACCAAGGCTCACTCCCCTAAGAGAAGGAAACCAGTCTGGTGGTCCCCTGCCATAAACAGGCTATACAATAGAAGGAGGAAACTAGTTCAGAAAAAAAGCAAATCCCAAGAAGGAAAGACATCCCGAATCAGTATCAGTAAGAAACGTAGGTCCCTCATAAAATCCTCCAATGCTAACTTCGAAAGAAAAATAGCCAAGGATTCGAAAGATAACCACAAAGCCTTCTTTAGCTATGTCAAGAATCTAAGGGGCAACACGCAGATATGCTCTGAGCTAGTGCAAAATAGCACAAAATATACTGAACCCACTGATATTGCCAACATCCTGGCAGATAGATTCAGTGCAAACTTCACCCCCCTCTCACCTCCAAAAGGGCCCACAACAATACTGGAAAAGTGTAGTGTCCCAGAAATCACAGACGTACACGTGAAAACAGCCCTTTCAAAAGCCAAAAGCACAGCATCAATGGGACTAGATGGTGTCCCAGGCTGCGTCCTGCATGAACTACAGAACAAACTAACCCCCCCTACCTAAACACACTGTTCAACCTCAGCCTCTCCACAGGCTACGTGCCCATAGAATGGCGCACAGCAATGGTTATTCCACTCCATAAAGGAAGGGCCACAACTGACCCTGGTAACAATCACCCCATAAGCCTGGCTAGCCTGGTCTGCAAGGCTATGGAGCGCATCATCATGGAACTCATTAACAAAAACATTGGGAACCTCCAAACACTTGACCCGACCCAGTTCGGCTTTGTTAAGGGAAGATCATGCCTACTAAACCTGGTTGACTTCTTCAAGACAGTCACCAAGGCCATAGATGAGGGGAAGGTAGTTCACACAGCCTACCTTGACCTCGCCAAGGCTTTTGACACCATTCCCCACTCGGGAATTATAGAAAAACTCACCAGCCTGAACATAAACCCCTACGTCATGAGATAGGTTGCCAACTGGCTTACAGACAGAACTCACATGGTAAGAAAGCGGGCTCCAGGTCAGACTCTAAACCAGTCACAAGTGATGTCCCACTAGGCTTGGTCCTGGGACCCCTACTGTTTGGCATATACTTCTCAGAAGTACAGGCAAACACAGGAGGACTATGGCTAACCAAGTTTGCCGATGACTGCAAACTGGGAGTCATAATTGACTCTCCGGCTGACACGGACATTCTCCAAAAGGGCCTTACTGAGATGGACACCTGGTGTCAAAGTCATGGTCTCAAGCTAAATGCCAAAAAATGCATAGTCATCCCGTTTGGGGAAAAACATAACACCCATGAACTACCACATAGGTGGCAGCCTCCTTAATACAGAAGAGGTAATAAGAGATCTGGGGACACAGGTAGACAGTAATCTATCCTTTGACAATCATATTGCCAAAGTAGTTAGGAAATCCTTCTATGTGGCCCATCTAATTACTAAAGGGTTCGCATCTAGAAATAAGAGGTTATAGTGCCCCTCTACTCGTCACTCATTAGATCCATCATAGAGAACAATGCCCCATTTGGGATGTACCTCACAAGACACTTCCAACAGCTGGAAAGACCACTAAAGTACCTCACCAAGAGGATTACTGGCCTCAAACATATGTCCTATGCAGCCCGACTGGAAAAACTCCAGCTGTACTCAGTCGCATATTGCTTACTCAGAGGTGATCTCTGCCTGACTTACAAAGCCATGTCCAACTCAGAATTGATGGACATGCTCCACCTAAAGAAATCCAAGTCACTGTGAGCCACTTGCTCTAGTGAGCTAAACCTCACCGCAACAATAAATAGAACATGCTGGAGGGACAGATTCCTGTCACAGAGACTCCCCATGCTTTGGAACAAAATTCCTAACTACATTAGGCAGAGCCCCTCACTAACACTCTTCAAGAGAAACCTTGACGACTGGATGGGTAACAGAAAATACACCCCTGGGATCACTTCATTGCCTCTACTTGACAGAGGCTCAGTTAATTAATCAATGGGGCAGCGAAAGCTGACACACTCTGGCTAGGCTTATAAATGCCCTCGGGCAGATAGCCTAGTACCTACCTATGAACCTATAAGCAAACAAGAATAAACATGTTTCACAGGTAAGAGTTAATCCCTGGTGAAAGCCAGGGGTAAATTAAACAGTAAGCTGATTAATAGATTTTACACATTCTAGAAGAGAGTTATCCAGGCTTGATACAATGACATAGCCAGTTTAGTGTCAGATGTTGTTTGAGTCTAGTTTTAAATTGACCTAGGGAGGAGAGTAAAGTAATGTCAGCTGGAAGTGAGTTCCAGGATCTGCCTACAGAGTTTGCAAAGAGAGAGTCACCAGCTGCGTTGTTAATTTTGCTTGTCTGAATTAGTAGTCTATTTTTGGATCTAAGCAGTTGCGGATTGTTATAGGGGGTGATAAGATTTTTAAGTGCAGGAGTATTATCCAGATTATAAAGGATTTTATAAACCATGATCAGTTGGTTATACTGGATTAGACTGGGTAGTTCAAGCCACCCAAGCTGGTTAATATTGATGCAATTATAATGATGTGTCCTAAAAGGCAGCCCAGTGGCAAACCTGGCAATGTGGTTATACCAGGTTGAGAGTTTGTTAAGTACAGTCTTGTTTATATTAGAGAGTAGAGAGGATGTATACAGAAGTGTTGAAAGAAGATGAGAGCGAGCTATGGCAATTTTGGCTGAAGGGGTTAGGAAGGCTTTTTTTCTGTAAAGTGACCCTAATTTTTTTATTGATGGTTTTGATCGATTGGTTTACATGTAGGCTGAATTTTAGATTGTTATCTATAATTCCATCTAATAGTTTTGTAGAGGGGTCAGGGGACCTTATTATGCCATAATTTGCATTTATGGAAAAGGTAAAAGCAGGAGAACTTTGTGTTGGTGAGAATAACAGCATTTTAGTTTTTTTAGGATTTAGTATCAAACGACGTTCAGAAAGCCAGTTTTCTATAGTGTTAAAGGTGGACTGGGTAGTAGACCACAAGTCTGTTGGAGATGTGGCAGAGCAGATCAGGGTGGAGTCGTCAGAGTATTGGATACAGCTGACTTTTGGGATGACAGTATACATGTCGTTAATGAAGATGGAAAACAGCAGGGGCCCTACTCTAGAGCCTTGTGGTACTCCAAGGGTGTTAGGTAGTAGGTTAGAGAGTTTGTTCTGCCAAAGAACAGCCTGCTGTCTCCCATTCAGGTAGGATTTAAACCATTGAAGGGCTTTAGTATCTAGACAGAATGTTTGCAGGTTGTGTATTAAAAGTTGGTGGTCAACCATGTCGAGTGCCTTGGAAAGATCCAAGAAGAGGGCAGAGGATATGTGAGTGTTGTTGTGATTATGGTTTATAGTGGTGGTAAAAGCTAGTAGGGCTGAAGTAGTGCTGTGGTGTGGGTGGAAGCCATGTTGGATATCTGCCATGAGGTGATTCTGGATTAGGTGGTGTATGAGTTGTCTGTGAATACATTTTTCAGTAATCTTTGCAAGTGGAGAGAGTATGGCTATTGGTCTATAACTGGAGAATTCAGTAGAGCTGCCTCCTTTATGAAGTGGGATTACGTAGGATATTTTCCAGATGGTGTGAATTCTAGCTTCTGCTATGGTTCAGTTAATTAGTATTGATACTGGGTAGACAATAGCATCAGCTGATTTTTGAAGGTACTCGGCAGGGAGTTGTTCAGCAGAGAGTGTGGTGGGTATTAATTTTTTAATCAAGGTACGGATAAGTGATGTGGCCACTGGTTGGAAGCTGAATGAGAGTAGGTTTCTAGGGATGGTACTTTCAAGGCCAGGGGAGCTAGGAGGTAATTGACTAGCTAGGCCTTGAATTGTCTCAGTAAAGCATCGGTTAAAACTATCTGAAACATCCTCGGGGGGTTTATCAATAGTAGCAGTGGGGATGGGGGTAGGAGTTTGTCCAGGATAAAGTAGATTATTCAAACCTGCCCAAAACTTCTGAGAGTTGTTTTGATTTACTGTCTGTATGTTTTTGTAGTATTGATTTTTGTCTTGTAAAATGGATTTTTTAGTTTCATTCCTTGCTTGCCTGTATTTAATTTGATCTCGGGGGTCTTTAGTAGAATGCCATAAAGCCCATAATTGTTTCTACTGATAATTTTGAGTCTAGACTCTTTAGAAAGCCATGGTGCAGTTTTTGCTTTTGTTCTCTTTGAACGAGCGGGTGCATGTAAATCAAGGATCTCAAGAAATTTGTTATTAAAGTAAACAACTGCCTCCTCTAAGGGGAGGTGTTTTAGAATAGAACAGTTACATGAGTTAAGTTCCTGTTGGAATTTGGCAGGGTCAAAGTATTTTTTGTTTCTAACTTTTCTGAGTAAGGGTTGTTGGGGATTAATGAATTTGTGCTTAATTATATAAGTGAGAAGGTGATCGCTTAGGTCATCGGGGAGGGTACCAGTGGTGTACAGTTGGGGGTGACTATTTATGAGTACCCATCCGAGTATGCTTTCTTTTTGGTTGGGTTTATCTAACCTGTTAGGGGTGGATATGATTTGTGTAAATGCATGCAAGTTAATATGGGTAGATGGAGATTCTGAGGAACAGGTGCCCCAGTCTATGTTAAAATCTCCGAGTAGTAGGGTTTCCTGGGGGTAATGACATGATAGCCAGTGCAGGGTGTCTTCAAGTGTAGTTGTATTGTTACCTGGGGGAATATACATGCAGATGATATTAATGCATTTAGGTTTATTTAGTTGCGATCTAGTGGCAAGAATTTCGGAGTTATTAATCTGAGGTGGTTGTGTTACATCTATGGTCACATTCAACTCAGATTTGTAGAGTATAGCTACCCCACCACCCCTCCTAGAAACATGATCCAGCCTGTGTATGTTATACCTAGGTGGTAAAACTTCATTGTCTGTAGTGTTAGGTTTTATCCAGGTTTCAGACAGACAAAGAATCTCAAGGGAATGGACAGCCAGGAGTGCAAGTAGTTCATGTACCTTGTTATTAATGCTTCTAATATTGAGATGAAGGGCTAGGAGAGAGTTAGTTGGTCTATTGATTGTAGGTTTGTAGCTTAGATTACAAGTAGAGGGGGTGTATATTATGATGAGTACATAACTTTCATATCTGATGTTGTCTTTTCCATCTGTTCCTCTATGGATGAGAAAGAGTCACTAGCTACTTTTGTACTTGGGAGGCCTAATGGAAGGATATTCCAGAGCACAACTGAACCAAAAGAGGCCCTAGATCTTAACTGCATATCCAGTTTGCAATGGGAGATGAGTATGAACCGTGGACCAGGTAGCTGAAGCTGGAACAGATGGCACAGACAATATCCCAAGATGCCTTCTAAATAGCATAAAACATGGCCTAAGAGGGCCTCTGGAATTACTATTTAACTGTAGTCTCCAAACAGGCTTTGTGCCTCATGAATGGAGAAAGACAACAGTCATCCCTCTGCACAAAGCTAGGCCATCTACAAATGCTGGAAACTACAGACCCATAAGTCTCACTAGTATTGTATGTAAAGCCATGGAAATAATTGTCATGGAGATGATCAACAGTGATATAGTAAACCTCCAGACACTGGACCCAACCCATTTTGGTTTTGTCAAGGGCAGATCATACCTATTCAACCTGGTGGACTTTTTTGAGAAGGTCACCAAAGCAATGGATGAGGGAAAATGGTTCACACTGCCTACCTTGACCTGGCCAAGGCATTTGATACAAAACCCTACTTGGGCACTGTTGACAAACTCAAGAGGTTAGGTACAAACCCATATGTTATCCAGTAGATAGCCAATTGACTCAGAGACAGGACCCAGGAAGTTAGAACTGGGGGGTCCACCTCTACAAAGAGCACAGTCACAAGTGGAGTCCCTCAGGGATCAGTCCTTGGACCACTCCTTTTTGACATTTACTTCTCAGAAGTCAAGGCCAATGTCAGTGGTCTCTGGCTGACAAAATGTGCAGATGGCTGAAAATTAGGAGCTGTCATTGAATGTCACACTGACACAAATGTTCTCCAGGAGGGGCTGGCTCAGACAAGCAACTGGTGTCAGAGCCATGGACTAAATCTAAATGCCAAGAAATGCATAATAGTATGCTTTGGGAAGTAATCCATCCCTGGTAATTATCATATTGAAAACACACCCCTTAGAGTTAACTCAGTAGTTAGGGACTTAAGGACACACATAGATAGTAATCCAGCCTTTGATCACCACATGTCTACAGTTGTGAGGAAATCATTGTATGTTGTGCAACTTATAAACAAAGGTATGGCATTTACGTCCAAGGAAGTCATTGTTCCACTGTATTCAGCATTCATCAGACCTGTCATTGAGTACAATTCTCCCTTTGGTATGTACCTAACTAGGCATATACAACAATTAGAACGTCCACAGGGGTTCCTCACTAAAAGAATACAGGGTGTAAGTAATATGTCATATGCAGACTGCCTCAAGGCCCTATCCCTGTACTCTGTCTCCTACAGGCTTTTGAGGGAGAGATCTATGCCTGGCATACAGGGCATTGTTAGACCCCACTCTGATGGACCTCCTGCATATCCACAAAACAAACAGTACCAGAATTACCCATTCTAAAGACTTAAACCTTGCCTGTGATATAAATAGGACCTGATGCACAGATAGGTATGTATCGCAGAGACTACCTCATCTATGGAACAGGCTCCTCATCCATGTGAAGCAGAGTTCCTCCCTAACCCAATTCAAGTGCAACTTGGACAACTGGATGGGAAACCGGAAATTCATCCCTGGTTTGGCATCAATGTCTCTAATGGACACAGGTAACCTGTAAATGGTTCATCTCACAGGCCCATGCTTACACTTATCAAAGGTATCAGAACTTGTCAGAGATTTGGGATGCATGGCTAGGCTTTAAAAAGCCCTAGTGGTTGTTAGCCTAGTAAATACCTATGAACTTATGAAGCACCTATGTCATCAACTGGAACTCTGGAAAAATGCTTTAGATGAAGCCACAGATCTGCCATAGTGTGGAAGGAAGAGGAATTTGTTTTCTTCTGGTAAACAAATGAAATGCACTGAGTCAACAATCGAGAAAGTGTGAGCTTGGACACAGCTTGCCTAGCTTAGCATTGGAGAAGGACACAAACAACTGGTCAGATTTTCTGAAAGATTTAGTGCAATATTGATAAAAATGTAGCTGATGATGAACATCAGGTAAATGCAAGAAATATTTGCCCTTGTTTGAGAAACTTATGAAGAAAACTGGAAGATTTATGGATTGATTAATGGATGATTCTGGAGCCCCCTTGGGGTGGAAAGAGGGACTGGTTCTCAAAGATGCTCTGTTATTATCAAAAATTAAGTATAGAGGCTTTAAGGATTATTCATGTAGCTCTGACATTTTCTTGGCAGAAGTAACCACTACAGGGAATAAGGTCTTCCACGATAAAAACTAAAGATCCACTTTTGCAGCAGATTCAAAGGCAGAGTCCATCAAGGCCTACAAAAGAATGGTAATATCCCATGGTTGGACTGAATCTCTAAGTGGAATTTGAAGTAAAAAAGTGCCTCAAAGAAAGTCCTTGAACAATCTAAGGGAAACTATGGGTGCATGATGCTCTCCTATGTGAAATGAGGAAATTGCAGCTAGCAAAATTTTAAAAGTTAAATAGCTGGCACCACTGTGAAAAAGATGTGCAAGGAAATCCAAAATAAATGGAAGAGGAGCTGAAAAAGGATAAAGATTTTTCTCTACAGCCCGAACAGCAAACCTTTTCCATTCACTTCTGTAAACCTTCCTAGTGGAAGGATTTGGAGAGGAAAACTAAAGGTGGACAACTACAGATGACAACTTGGACTGTCAAACCTGTCTTGAACAAGTAGATTCCTGGTAGGAGCAGTGATGAGCCAGTCATACAGATATAGCAATATTTGGAAACCCTGCAGTCACAGATGAGCTGCTACCACTGCCTTACACCTGATGTACACCTGGGGGGCTGTGGTGAGTCCAAAGGGTAGTGCTCTGAATTGGAAGTGTCTGGATCCCAGCCAGAAGTGAAGATATTTTCTGGACCACTTGTCCATCTTTATATGGTAGCACATTCAATCATTCATTCTTAGTAATGGAAGAATGGACTGAATTATGGCAATCCAGAATTTTGTTTGTTTCACAAACTTGTTTAGTCAACTTGGATCCAAAATTGGCCTTAAGTCCCTATTTTCCTATGGCACTAAAAAGACTCAAGTAAATTCCAGATTCTTTCTGGTCTGGTGGGCCCTCTTGAGTCACTCAGTTTCGTAGTAGCTTCTCTATTTCTGAAGTGGCTACTCCCTTTGTGAGGGTGGAACTTCAGGAATTCTATTCTGAAGTGATGGGCTAGTATCGAAATGTATGATATAGCCTACGGTTCCTATATCCTCTGCATTTGCCTTGAGTGAAGAGCTTTCGGGCTGTTGGGTGCAGAGATAAGTGCCCCCTGAATGCTTCCAAAGTATATCAGTTGGGTAAACATTCAGGAGGGATGGAAAGGTTTCTCTGAGAAAGGATCCCTGAAGCCTTTATTTTGTGGACCACTTCTGCCTCTTGGGCGATGTCCACTTTGTGAGTTTCTCCCCCTGCCTCAGGGAGCTTTTTCTCCAGAAGTGTTTGATACAATAATTTCTGGAGAAGGTACACTGAGGTGTTGAGAATTTGATCCCTACAACAGAGAGGAATTTACCATCCTTCCCACTTCTGGAGAGTTTCTTTGACTTTAAGACCAAACAAGGTTGATCCATCACAGGGAGCACTGATGAAGGATGTCTTGAAATGTTCTGCAAAGTCACATCCAGGCATACCTCCTCTTGGAAGTGCTTGTACCAGCTGCTTTAGACACACTCTCTGTAGCATCAGAAATAAGATGCATAGAGGCACTAGAAAGGGATTGTAGGGTAGCCAACTGTGAACCAGTAGCTTTCCTTTGATCCATAGACAGGGTATTTGGCTATCTCCTTGGTTAAATCTCTCTGGAAGCAGGTGATTTAATGCTCTCACTGAAAAAGTAGATGAAGTGTACACATGCTTTTCGAATCTGTCTAATGTGCAATGCATGCAACTCTCTGTTGGATGGACAGAGGAACTCTTTTCCACCAGCTCTTTCTTAGTGGCTGCCACCACTACCAAGAAATCTACACAAAGACTCTTGGTCTAGTGGAGTCTATTTTTAGGAGTGGCCAAAAGTTTATCAGGTCTCTTAGGATATATTCAGCCATGTCCAGTTCCTTCCATGCCTACAAAGAGATTAGCATCTTGTTGTCAGGGGGAGCCACCCAAGAAGTAGATGGGTCAGAACTAAAAGCTTTTAGGAACAGTGACTACTCTGGAGAAGAATCTTGAGAGGATCACCCACCTCTCTATCTTAAGAAGTTCCAGAATCTCTGCAGATGTCCTCAAGGGGGATCTAGGGGAACTTTATCCTTCATCAAAATCAGTGTCAGTGGTAGGAGATTCCTCTGGGTAATCTAACTGCCTTCTCTTACACTTATGTTTCCAGTGGACCATTGCTCTGTGCGGTTCATGAGGGACTCAAAATTTAATCTGGATTCTCTGTGGAGAACAAACCCAAAGCTTTCTGAGAATGGCTGTTCTGATGAGAGAGGAAGAGCAGGCTTCAGACATTGGGAGATCCTATGGGGATGGGAAGGATCTGGTACACAAAGGACAGATCTCTTTCTTGGCTGGGAGAGGACTCTCTTGAAAGCCTCACATGCTGAGCCTGAGATGGATCTGGAGAGCCCCATTTTCAGAGCTGAAACCCCTGAAGTTGGTTGAAACATGGACGTTGTCTGACTCAGATCTGAGGATGATGCCGGAGCCTCACTATCTATAGTTGATACTCCTAAGAGGAGAAAGGGATCTGAAGATTTTGAATCCAATCTCAAACTACTGGAGTCAACAATGATAGTCCAGCTCTGTGACTCTGATGGCTCCAAGTGTGCCAGAGCCAACTCTTACAGAGAATTCCTCAGAGTCTAGGAAGTATGTAACCTCAGCTCCAATATGGAACTGCCTTAGGTTAAACATGGATCCATGGGCTAAAGACTAAGAGGGTGAGACATATCAACCAGATTGGATGGTGGTCAGTGCCCCAAATGAACCTAGGTCTGAAGGAAACACCTCAACATCCTTTCCACAGCCGCTTTCTGTGAGGCTCCAATTGGATCTGACTGACCTTAGGGAAGAAGTAGAGGAAGGAGCCCTGGAAGAATATCTGAGTCTATCCTGAATAATCAGAGAAAGGGACCTCAGAAGCACAGGTTCTGGTGAAAACCTTGGTGGTGTAGTGGATTCAATGATTACTGGATCCAAAAATAGTTATGTCTCTCAGGGTTTAAGTATTTTAGCTGGAGGGACTGGAGCCAATGACATTGTTGGATTTGCAGACCTCCTTTTTATACTTTTTTATTTGGTTTTAAAACAATACATAAATCAACTATAAGACAAACAAATAACTATTTACATAGGCCCACAGCTGATCAATACATCAAAGTTACACATATCAATAACAATTAATATTTTTCAAGCAAGTCTTTAAGTTTAAACCAAGATTTATAAGAATGTGTAATAGAAGTTCTCATAGTATACAATTCACTACTGTAAATAATGTTGCCATACTAATAAATTCAGCACTAGTGGGGGCAATTTTACTTTTGCAATTTTTAGTAATTACTTTTCTGGCTATATCAAGAATAGATCAAAGAACAGGCACTTGGGGGTTTTGGTATTGTCTCAGGGCTTGGAGCACTAAATAAAACTTAAGATTTTGAAATATTGCATATATCTGACCATAGAGCTTGAATTAAGTTATTAATTTATTTCCATAAAGGGGAGATGACTTCACATTCATATACCATGTGTGTCCAATCAGTTAGTATTTTAGAATCACATCTCTAAAATTTAATTCTATTTGATTTATACATAATTGTACTTTCGTTAGGACAGAAGCTCTATGTAAGAATTCCCAAGTGAAAATTGTTCAATATAATGAAGATGTAGTTGTATCTTCAGAAAAGTCTTCATTGTTAATTTTTGGGGAGTAGTTCCCATAGGACTTTTCTAAATATGCAAAATCTAACTTAAGAAGTTTATAAATTTTATAAATTTGTGATATATATATATATATATATATATATATATATATATATATATATATATATATATATATATATATATGTGATTTATTTTTCATTGCATTATTACTGAAATTTATTAAGATTTCCAATAATTTGGGGAATGATTTCTTATCTAGGTTAAATATCTTATTAATTTATGTGTTCACAAAGTCTCTATATATTTGTAAAACTAATCAATTTTCAGAATCTTGACTGCATTTTGACCTTAAACTTTCAACAATATATATCAGTACCATTTAAGAATTGAAGCCAATAAATTAAGTTACTTTGTTGTCTCAAAACTAGCATTTTGTTGAAGTTATGAGTTTCTAAGAAGCCACCTGTATATGCAATTGGAAACATAGAAAATATTAGGTCTTTATCCTAATGGTTAGAATATATGAACTTTTCGAAAGAGGAAATTATGATATTTAAATAGGGAATGTGAGAAGAGGGTGTAATTCCAATTATGCGATAATCTTTTAATAACCAGATATAACTATTAGGGACTATTTGTTTATGACTAATTGTGATATATTTATAATTTACTAATAATATTTCTTGATGTATTTGTTTCCATTTTGAATCATAACATGAATTTATCCACAATGCTATAACTTTTACAATTGTTGAAGTAGCATACAATTGAATATCAGGGAAGAATCCTATTCCACCATTATCCCAACCTTTTCTATGCCAGTCAAAGGAAACTCTTGGTTCATTAGGATGCCAAAATTTTAAATTTAATATTATTTATCTTCTTCATAAATTTTGTGGTGGAGATAGTACTAAAGATTGTAAGACAAACAATATTTTCGATAGAATTACCATCTTAATAAGCATTAATTGTTCTTCCATGGTAAAGAAGAATTTGTTCCAATTTGTGACTAAAATTAAAATTTTGCCAACAACCTGTTGAAAGTTTGTTAGTATCATTTCTTTACTATTAGACATAATGGTTATACCAAGGTATTTCATTTGACTGCTATTCCAACTGAAGTCAGAACACTTTTGCACATTTTTTTTCATTTTTTATTAATTAATATACCTGTTTTATTATGATTAAATTTTAAGTTTGAGGTTTCTTCAAATTGACTCACAGAACTAATTATATGTTTTAATGAATTCTCTATATTTCTCATTGATAGTACCATATCATCAGCAAAGAGCTGAATCTTTAGTTCAAAATCTTCTTTTATTTTGATACCATTAATGTTCGTATTGGATCTAATACTATTAGCAAAGGGTTCTATAGCTAATGAAAAATAGTAAAGATGATAACAAACAGTGTTGTTTTGTGTCTTTTTTGTAATTTAAAGGAATTAGAAAGAAAATAACTTATTTTAACATAAGTACACGAATTATTGTATGCCTTAGAAATGAATCCAGTTAGCTTAGGTGAGAAATTATACACTTTAAGTGTTTTAAAACAGGTATGACCAATTAACTGAGTCAAAAGCCTTATCTAAATCGAGACTAATGATAGAAAGTTCTTTTTATTTTTATTTGTATATTCTATTAATGTATGTATTCTTAGTATATTATCCTGTGCTTGTCTATTTAAAATAAACCCAGCTTGATCATTGTTAATTAGTTTAGGTATAAGCAAATTAATTCTGTTAGCTAAAATGAACATGGACATCTTATAGTCCACATTTAAAAGTGAAATGGGTCTGTATGATGAACACTTTGTAGGATCCTTATCTTGTTTTAAAATAGGTAATATAAGGGAATATTTACATAATGGGGGGACGTCAGCAGTTTTTTTTTCTCTATAGACCTTATCTAATATTTAACTGCACCATCTGGTAGTATTTTATATAGTTCTGGTACAAGGCCATCTAAGTCTGTTGCCTTATTATTTTTTAACTTTTTTATTTGCTCTTTTATTTCTCTTATTTTATTATTTATATTTTCCCTTAGAAACGTTTCAACTATATCATCATTATCTATGTTATTTGTATTATAATTTATATTTTCATAAAATATTTTAAAGTCCTCAATAATACCTTTAATATCTGTTCTTCTTTCATTTTATTATTTATATGTGTTATAATTTCTTTGATATGATTTAGTTTATTAATTTCCTTTGATCTGAGAGCAAGTTTATGCAACCTTAAAGGGTTTACTGAATATACCTGAAGTGAAAGTTTTTCCAAGTGTATTGAAACTTCATGATTTAAAATTTCAACATACTTTGTATTTAAGTTTTTAAGTTCAGACTGACTGATAATGTCATTTAGTTTTACATTTAACTTCAGTGTGTCTATTTTGCCCTGTAGTGTATTCAAATCTTTGTCCTATTGTCTTGCTCTTCCATTTAAGTAAACCTTTAGTGAATCCTATAGGACAATGTGAGATACATCACCATTCATGTTTATTTCCAGGAAATTTTTGATCTCTTTACCATACCAATCCTTGAATCCTTTGGTTTTAATAAAGTACATTTGGTAATCTCCTGTGATGTATTAAATTGTTAGTTTTTAAAACAATATTAAATATTATAGCATCATGGTCCAATAATGGACACAAAACTATTGAAACTTCTCTGATACGTGATAAATTGTTTGAGATAAAAATTGTATCAGTATTTGTTTGTGTTACATATCTATACAAATAATGGGTAACTTGAAGTGATATAATTTTCCTTAGCTCATATATATCCTTTAAATTCATTAGATTTACAAATTTTTTTAAGTGTTTGGCTGAAGATGTGATTCTCAGCTTACTATCTGCAGTGGGGTCTTTTGTCTGGTAAAATACAATTAAAATAACCAGCTATTATGACTTCATCTTTCATGTATTAGGCTATAGTGTCTAAGTAATGTTTTAAGACTTCACCAATGTACATAGTTTTCAGTTATAACAGTGCTTAACATACCATTAACATACCATTTTTTATCAACATAGGTATCTTTTACTTTAGGCATTACTGGTGAGTTCTTCCATAAAATGAGGGTGCCTCCTCTTTTAGCTCGAAAGCCAGAACCTGTTAAAACCAAATAATTCTTTAATGAAAGTTTATTTACATTTTTATTAAGTAACTGTGTTTCCTGTAGAAGTACTATTTGAGCTTTATGAAATTGCAGGTATTTGAACAGACTGCCCCTCTTTATTGGATTAATCAATCCATTAATATTAATAGATATGCATTTAAAATCAGACATTTACATAAGAGAGAAAGAAACAGGTATAATGAAATCACATTTATGTACAGAACTTATTATATACTTTACATATAACAATATGAAATCTTCAGCTAACTTTTGAAACAAATAAAAATTACCTAATGATATAATCATAAAACATTCTACCATGAATGTGTTGCTTTTTATATAAGTGTTAAATTGATGCTGATTTTTATAAATATGTTTAATAGTTCCTTGTGATTTTGTAATAAGAGGGATGTGTTTATGGTGAATGAGCACTGGTCACTTTAAATGTTGGGATGTATATGTTCTTATTAAGAATATTGGATAATTGTTTAATCTATTTAAGCTGATGAATTTTGTAATTGAATATCCCTTGAAGGTGAGAAGCTGAGGTACCAGGATTAAAGCTGTGTGGTACTCCACTTTGTGTCTTGGATTTTTTGTTGTTTAATTTTTATTTTTGTTTTTTGTTCCTATTAATGTGTCTCATACTTTTAGTATGCATCATCTTAAAAAAGCCCATCAGTGAGTTATTACAAATATGAAATGTTAAACAGGTGTTCAGAATCTTTATTATAAGCTGACCAAACTGAATATCTCTACAATCATCTTTTGATATGCTTCACATTATCTTCCTGGTCTACTACAGGGAGGAAATCAGTTGTTATTTTCATATTTATTTATTTGTAGGTCAGATGATTTTTTTTTTGTTTTATTTACTATGTGTAAAGTTGTTAATAGGATCATAAGTTCATAAATTAGTTATGGCCTAACTGCCCTTATGGGCTATTTCGAGCCCAGCCAATTACCCCGTGTGAGAATCAAACCCTGCACCTTGTGCCTATAAGGTGAACACCTTAACCACTATGCCAACTTCCCACACTTGTACATACGTTTATATTCTTTAACTATATACATATTTACTTATTCCGAACTATTTCTCTTTATGTTTGTATATTATGTCTTGTACTATTACTATATTTCTAGGGATTATATTTTAGCTATAATCTTAGTGTAGAATATCATATAATAGAGTGTTTATATTTGCTGTTATATATTTGATACTTTTTAATCTAGTACTACTGTTAGAATTAGTTCTATTTTTCCTTAAACTTTATGTCTAATAGTATCTAAACAAACATCTGAAAGGTTCCCTATTACGTAGTCAAACTTTTAAAAGTTCTAATGCTTTATGGTTGAAACCATATGTTTGAACTTTTAAAAGTTCGAACGTGTTAACAGAGATTTCTGTTCAGTACAGAAAGGGAAGCTTTCCTTTTACTGCACTGTAGTACGGTCTCGGAGTTGGTATATTTAAAGAGCGGGGGGTGTGAGTTTCATAGGTTCATAGGTTCATACTAGGCTATCTGCCCAAGGGCATTTACAAGCCTAGCCCATAGTTTTGTGGCTTACGCCACCCCTTTAGTATGGGGAACTATACCCATTATTTTGCTGTGCCTCTGTTGAGCAGTGACACTGAGGTAATCCCTGGGGTATATCTGCGATCTCCCATCCATTGGTCAAGATTTCTCTTGAACAAGGCCAGCGAGGTGCTCTGCCTCACATATACCGGGATTTTATTCCACAGCATAGGGAGTCTTTGGGTGATGAATCTATCCCTCCAGCACGTCCTATTAATAGCCGTGTCGAGGTTTAAGTCTCCCGCCCTTGTGGCTCTGACGGATCTAGATTTTTTGAGGTGAAGCATATTCATCAAATCTGGGTTTGACATGGCCTTGTATGTTAGGCAAAGGTCACCTCTGAGCAAGCGGTGCGACTGAATAGAGCTGGAGTTCTTTCAGTCGGGCAGCATAGGACAGATGTTTGAGACCCTTTATCCTTTTGGTGAGGAACGTTTGTGGCCTCTCCAGCTGCTGCATGTGTCGGGTCAGATACATTCCGAATGGGGCATTGTACTCAATCATTGGTCTGATGAGTGATGAGTATAGGGAGACTATGACCTCCCTTGATCTAGATGAGAATCCCTTCATGATAAGGTGGGCAATGTAGAAGGTCTTCCTAACTACTTTAGCTACATGGGTGTCGAATGACAGACTACTATCAACCTGGGTCCCCAGGTCCCTGATAACTTCTTCTGTGCTCAGTGGATTGCCACCTATTTGGTAGCTAGGGGTAACCTTGTTTTTCCCGAAGGGTATGACTATGCATTTTTGGCATTTAACTTTAGGCCATGGCTCTGGCACCAGTTATCCATTTCTGTGAGACCCTTCTGAAGGATATCTGTGTCAGATGTGTTTTCTACTATGGCCCAGTTTGCAGTCATCTGCAAACTTTGTCAGCCATAACCCTCCTGTGTTTGCTTGTACTTGGAAAAGTAGATGCCAAACAAGAGTGGGCCCAGGACTGAGCCCTGTGGTACACCACTTGTGACAGGCTTTGAGTCTGACATGGCGCCAGCAACTCTGACCCTGTGGGTTCTGTCACTCAGCCAGTTTGCAACCCATCTTGTGATGTATGGGTTAACATTTAAGCTGATGAGTTTTTCAATGATACCCGAGTGGGGTATTGTATCAAAGGCCTTCGCCAGATCGAGGTAGGCTGTATGGACTGCCTTTCCCTCATCAATGGCTTTGGTGACTGTTTTGAAAAAGTCAACCAAGTTTAGAAGGCATGATCTGCCTTTGACAAAGCCAAACTGGGATGGATCCAAAGTCTGCAAATTCCCTATGTCTTTATTTATGAGGTCCATTATGATCCTCTCCATGGCTTTGCAGATAAGGCTTGTCAAGCTAATGGGACGGTAATTTCCAGGGTCGGTGGAGGCACCGCCTTTGTGAAGTGGGACCACAGTTGCAGTGCGCCACTCGCTGGGTACGTATCCAGAGGTAAGACTATGATTAAACAGCTGTCCTAGCTGTGGGTTTAATTCCTCGTTGAGTTCGTGGAGCACACAGCCGGGGACACCATCAGGTCCCATGGATGCTGTGTTTTCTGCTTTGGAGAGAGCAGTTCTCACTTGGGCGTTGGAGATGTTTGGGGGCTGCAATCGTTTGGTATAGATATCTCTCCTTTTGGGGAGAAGTTTGCACTGAACCTGTCAGCCAGTATGTTGGCAATGTCTGTAGGGTCAGTAATCTTCACATCATTTTGAACTAGTTCTGAGCATATCTGGGAGTTTCCTCCCAGGTTTCTAACATAGCTAAAGAAGGCCTTATGATTGTCTTTTGAGTCTTTAGCTATTTTTCTCTCAAAATTTGCTTTGGATGATTTTATGAGAGCTCTTAGTTTTTACTTATAGTGATCAAGGGTGTCTTACCTTTTAAGGATTTTGCTCTATCTTGTAGTAGCTTCCTCCTTTTGTTGTAGAGTTTGTTTATGGCTGGGGTCCACCAGAGTGGACGCTTGCCTTTGGTACAAAGAGTCTTTGTTTTGCTTGGGATTGCCTTATCCATGCAGTCCTGCAGGTGCTGGTAGAAGGCATTTGTAAGTGATTCAGCGGCTTGAGTACTGTTTTCCGCCTGCTCGGGGCCTTAAAGGAGACCACACTAGTCTTTAGAAGTGTGAAGTCGGCTTTCGAGAAGTTCTTTACTGTGGTCTTTTTTATTTCAGGTGGGGGTGGGATGAGGACCTCCAGCGAGATTAGTTTGTGATCTGATCTCACCAGTGAGGGTATACTTCGGTGTTGAACATTGTGCTCCCATGTTCGTGATGATGAGATCAAGTATGTTTTCTCCTCTTGTGGGGATGGTGACTAGTTGTTCCATGGCATTTGAGTTTATGAATTCCAGGAACTTTTGGGCTAGGGTGTTTGGGCTTGAGTAGTGTTCCCAGTCTATATTAGGGTAATTGAAGTCACCTAGTATGATGGTGTTTGGTGATACATTTATCCCTCTAGTGTTTTCAGGAAGGCCATGTGAGGTTCCTGAGTTTGTGAGGGTGGCCTGTAACATGCTACAATTTGCAGAGCAGTCTTGCCTATGGTTAATTGCACCTGGATGGTCTCCGATGCATCGTGCGTTGCCACCAGTCTTGAGGTGTGGGTGTCTTTGATGAATATGGATACCCCCCTTCCTTTCTTGGTATTGTCCGGATTTTGGGGCCGGAACGCATGATAAGAGGTAAAACCTGATAGTGCTGGGGTGCTCTCAGGAGCCTTGAACCAGGTTTCTGTCACTGCACAGACATCGATGTTCTCCATATTGAGAAGGGCCTCGAGTGCGTGCATTTTGAGATTTAGACTTCTGGCATTGAGCAACATTACCCTTAGTTTTTTCCTTTTTGTGTTCTAGGGTGGTAGGTTTAGAATTTGAGCCTTGCCTAAAAAGGCACTATGGGGTGGCAAGAGCCTTTGCCAATATCCGGAATCCCAGGGGTGACAGGTGCAAGCCGTCCCTTGTGAAGCAGCGTGGCTTGTCCAGCATGTCATCCCAGGCAGACAGACATTGGATCCCCTTTGAATGACACCAGAGTTTAAGCCAATTGTTAAAGCTGATCATCTTATCTCTGTATTGTGGCATCATTCTTGGTGAAGGTAGGATACTGCTCAAGGTCAGGGTCATACCTGCCTGGGCTACATAATCAGAGAGCTCCTCAATGTCTCTTTTCATGTAGTCCAAGGAGGTACGTCTCAGGTCGTTTACACCAGCGTGGACAATGACTGAGTCGTATTTGTACCTGCTGTTGAGAGACCTAAGTGCTTGCGTTATGTGGCGGATTCTAGCGCCCGACAGGCAGCTTACTGTGACCTTCTCCTTACTCAGTCTGGTGAGCGGGACATCAGTGTGTCTGACTATGGAGTCACCAATGACTAGTGTGTCTTGCATTGTGTTTGGCCTTAAGGGCTGTGACTGTTTGACACTCTGACTGTGAGGTCTATGTGTTGCAGGTGTTGTGTTCTGAGGTGGTGGTTGTTTGGGTGTCTGCTTTGGTGGCCTCTGCTGTTTTGGTAGATTTTTGATCAGAGCCGAGTATGTCTTTGTGTGTTTATGTGTATGATTTGAGGTTGTGATGGTACTATGTGAGACTGGGTCTATAGTGTGTGTGGTAACCTTCTCCTCCTGACTGGTCTTGCCAGTCCTATGTTGAGAGAGCTCAGCCTCCAGTTTGGCCGTATAGTTGCATCTCTCGCATGTATTTGTGTTTTGTGGGAGGAGGAGAGGGTTGTCTGTGTACATGAGGCAATTGTAACATTGCCTCAATATTCCCAGGTTCACCAGCTGAGCAGGAGAGGACACTAGCAACTGATCCCTCGACATGCTAGAAGGACTAGACAAAAAACTTTAAAAGAGATTCCGGGGACGTGGGTGACCGAGAAATGCGGGTTTGCCTTTTTGGGGTGCTATCTATAAGAGTGCCGTATCAAGGTAATAAGTACTGTAGGAGCAAGTGCTAGGTTTAACAGATAGAGAAAAGTCTACTTGGAGTCAAGTAGAGATGATCTTTTTAGGTATTAGAGAAAGTGCTAGTAAGAGGGATGCTTAAAGGTAAGATTGAAAAGAATGCACTCTGCAGTGTGCACTAGAGAAGTTAGATATGAACGTAGGTAACTTGAGTTTTACCTGTTTAAAAAGTTAAGGTTTAGTGGAGAGTTACTATTTTTAAAACAGCAAGATGGACTGAAAGGGGTGGTTACTTTTGTATTTTGGTACTATGAAATACTGTAGGATGGCCAATAAATTTAAATAATTGAAGGGGTGGGATTTCAAAAGTGATGGTTTTGTGATTACTCACATAAGCCAGTGAAAGTAGAGAGAAATGAGATATATGGTCAGATTAACATAAGAGGCGGGCAACTAGAAAGACAGTAGTATTTAACAAGACAACTTAAATGGGTGGGAGGGAGAGAAAAAATTCTGCCTGACTCAGAACAGAGAGAGCTGTGGTCTCTTTTGAAGTTTTAATATGCTGTTAAAACAGAATACAAGCAAAACACAAGGTAAAGAAAACAAACTACAGTATTCAAAATATAGAAAGGCAATAGGTGCAGGGGGGCTTGCCGTTAGGTAGGTTTTTATGGGGGGGGGGTTCTGTCATGTTTGAAATTTTAAAAGTTCAAACATATGGGTTCGACTATATAGCGTTCAAACTTTTAAAGTTTCAATAATGTAATATGAACCCCATTTGAAAAATCTTACATTTTAAGATTCAAACTTTCCATAATAAATTGTTCTGAGATATTAAGTTTTGTTATTATTAAAAGTAGACAATAACAGAGGAATACAATCCTAATTTTTTATCAGAAGCATACTTCTGTAGGCTAGTATATAAACTGTCATTTTGGTATATTGCAAGCATTCAGAACTGTTTAATAACTGACAGTGGTTTAGAATGCAATTCACTGTCTTTTGCTTATCTAACTTGTATTGTTTGACATCTTAGCATATGATTTAAAATATTATGATTATTTGCTTTTAGACAAGAAGAAGTAAACTGGACAGTTCTTAGAATTTTCAGAACTCCTGCAACATCATAAAAGGGCTCTTGACTCTAATTAAGCTTCAATCTGGTCCTCATGACAAGGGCTTGCTAATGAACAGTTTATTAGCTACAATTCACAGAAAAACATTCATGAATGAAACCAAGCCACCTCTACATTATACATCAATCCTTCAAACTCTTTTATAGGTTCATAGGTAGGTACTAGGCTATCGGCCTAAAGGCCTATGTAAGCCTAGCCAACAAGGTTCCTTGGCTTAAGCCACCCAAGAAAGTTATTTTCCTGTGCCACTGTCGAGCAGAGACACAGAAGTGATCCCTGAGGTGTATTTCCTATTTCCCATCCACTCATCAAAATTTTTCTTGAAGAGTGCTAATGAAGAACTTTGTTTGACATAGATGGGTAGCCTGTTCCAGAGTATGGGGAGTCTCTGGGACAGGAATCTATCCCTCCAGCATGTCCTGTTTATTGTGGTGACAAGGTTTAGGTCCCATGTAGCTCGGAGGGATTTCTTTAGGTGTAGCATGTCCAACAGCTCTGGGTTTGACATAGCTTTATATGTTAGGCAGAGATCACCTCGGAGTAGGCAATATGCTACGGAGTAAAGCTGGAGTTTTTTGAGGCAGTCAGTGTAGGGTATTTGTTTGAGGCCAGTAATCCTCTTTGTGAGGTACTTCTGTGGCCTTTCCAGCTGCTGCAGATGTCTTGTAAGGTACATTCCAAAAGGGGCATTGTACTTTATAATAGGACTAATGAGTGTCGTGTAGAGTGGAACAATGACCTCTTTTTTCCTGGATGAGAACCCTTTTATGATGAGGTGTGCCATGTAGAAGGACTTCCTGGCTACTGTGGCGATGTGACTATCAAAGGAGAGACTACTGTCCACCTGGGTCCCAAGGTCTCTTATCACGCATTCGGTGTTAAGTAGATTGCTGCCTATGTGGTAGTTCATGGGTACAGAGTTTTTACCAAAGGGGATGACACTGCACTTTTTGGCATTGAGTTTGAGGCCATGGCTCTGACACCAGGCATCTGTCTCAGCGAGACCCTTCTGTGGGATGTCCACATCATTTGGGGACTTGACTATGGCTCCTAGTTTGCAGTCATCTGTGAACTTCATTAGCCAGAGGCCTTCTGTGTTAGCCTGTACGTCAGAGAAGTAGATACCAAACAGGAGAGGTCCTAGGACAGAACCCTGTGGTACTTCACTTGTCACTGCTTTGAGGTCAGATTTGGAGTCTGCAATTTTTACAGTGTGGGTTCTGTCAGTGAGCCAGTTGGCAACCCATCTTGTGATGTAGAGATTTATACCTAGTTTAGTGAGTTTAGCTATAATTCCAGAATGGGGGATGGTGTCGAAAGCCTTGGAGAGGTCAAGATAGGCTGTGTGAACCACCTTACCCTCATCTACGGCTTTGATGACTGCCTCAAAGAAGTCAATCAGTTTCAGGAGGCATGATCTGCCTTTCACAAACCCGAACTGGGTGGGATCCAGAGTTTGGAGGTTACCAATGTCTTTGTTTATGAGTTCCATGATGATACGTTCCATGGCCTTGCAGACCAGGCTCGTCAGGCTAATAGGTCGATAGTTCCCGGAATCAGTGGTGGCTCCCCCTTTGTGGAGTGGGATAACTGTTGCTGTGTACCATTCAGTGGGCACAAAGCCTGATGCGAGGCTATTATTGAACATGGTGCTTAAGTGGGGAGCCAGTTTGTTCTGAAGTTCGTGTAAAAGGCAGCCTGGGATGTTGTCCAGTCCCATGGATGCTGTGTTTTTGGCTTTAGAGAGTGCAGCTTTTACCTGCATAGTTGTGATTACAGGGACTCTGCATTCTACCTGTATAGATATGGACCCTATAGGGGATGAGAGGGGGGTAAAGTTAGCACTGAACCTATCTGCCAGGATGTTGGCAATATCAGTTGGTTCTGTAATTTTCTTGCCTTTGTGCTGTAACTCAGAGCAGATCTGGGTGTTGCCATCAAGATTCTTGATATAGCTATAGAATGCTTTGTGGTTGTCCTTGGAATTAGTGGCGATTTTGTTTTCGTAGCTAGCTTTGGAGGATCTTATAAGGGATCTCAGCTTCTTACTGAGGCTGACCAGGGAGCTCAAAAAACATTTCAAAGTATGTTAACCACTAAAAGCTATTGTATTTAAAGAAATAACATTTAATGATTCAGTAAGCACTACTTGTATGGCATGTTTAATACAAAGCAGACTGTCATTTTTAAAGGAGACATTGCATATAAACTTGCATTAAAGGAATGACAGTTATGTGTGATACAGGTTTAACTTGTAAAAGTGTGAATCCAATTTTCAGCGGAGGCCCGGGGAGAAACACTCCAGATGCACTTCTTTGTAAAGTGGGAGAAAACCAGAGCACCTGGAGGAAACCCACATGAATGCAGGGAAGACATGCAGACTCTGCAAAGAAGGCACCCCAGCCAAGAACTGAACCGAAGCACTTCTTGCTGTGAAGCGACAATGCTACCACTGCACCACTGCTCCAATAATAACAACTGCTATATATCTAAGAAACTATATTTTTTTATAACCTAGCATAACTTTCTTGGGTGCTATTGCATGTCAAGTATTCTGTCAGTAGCAAGCATTCAGAACTATGTAATAACTGACAGTGGTTTAGAATGCAATTCACTCTCTTTTCCTTATTATCTAACTTGCATTCTTTGACAGCTTAGCATATGATTCAAAATATTATGGTTATATACTATTAGACAGGAAGACGTAACCTGGACAGTTCTTAGAATGTTTAGAACTCCCGCAGCATCACAAAAGTACTCATGACTTTAAGTTGTTTCAAACTGGTTTTCAAGACTGGGCTTGAAAATGAACAGTCCATCAGTTACAATTCACATAAAAATCCTCACGAGTGGATTAAAGCCACCTCTACATTACATATCAATCCATCAACCCCCTCCAAACCACTAAAAACACAACAAAAAAAAAATGTTTAAATATTTTAACCACTAAAAGCTATAATATTTAAAAAATAACATTTAATTCAGTAAACACTATTTGTATGAGATGTTTAATATAAAACAGAAAGTCATTTTTTAAAGGAGACATAGCACATAAACTTGCAGTAAAAGAATAACAGTTATGTGTGATACAGGTTTAACTTGTAAAAGTATGAAAATTACTCTAATTATTTGATATAATTCCAATAATAACTTTTATATATGTAAGAAGCTATATTTTTTATACTTTGTTATAACACAGCATGTCTTTCCTGGGTGCTATTGCATGTCAAGTATACTATCAGTAGTACACTACTGGACCATTTTAAAAACCCAGAATGTAACTCAACATGCCTCTTTAGTGTCATTTGTTGCATCTTGTATTATATTTAATAGCACATTACTCAACTATGCCAAGATATCAAAAAGTGTGCCACCTAACATAAGTTTCAGTATAATAATGTTTAACTTTTAATAAGGCGAATAGTTTAACCTTTTAAACTGTAAATGAAAATAAGTGGCTTTTATTTCATATATAGCTAAAAAATAAAACTCTAGCATTTTAAAAAGGGAACTAGTAACCATATGAATTAGGGAAAGAAAAAATAAACGATTTACCTTGTAAAAAAGTAATATTCAGCACTTGTTCATAAGTATTCAAGCACTTCTTTAAATTAGTAAGAATTCATAACCATGAAATACATTGATTTTCATTTGTTCTTCAGTTTTTTACTGTTTTTATTTTTATTAACCATCCCTTGTTGCATTTCTCTTCAAAGAAATTGATATATTCCAGTCCACTTTTTCTGTTTTTTCTAAGATTTTATTTTTCTGTATTAAGTCCATTACATCTTCCAAGATGTTAAAAATCTTCTTTCCTTCTGGAATGTGAATCCTTATTTTTGTTGGAAATAAGATTTGTGCTTTAATATTGTTTTTCTTTAAGCTTTTAACAAGTGACACATACGCTTTTCTCTTTGAGATCACTAATATTGAATAGTCATTGTCAAATCTTATAGTATTTTCTTTCATTTTAACTGGATAATTAGTCCATGCAACCTTTAAGACTAAATCCTTATTTTGACTTGAGAAAAATCTTACGATCACTGACACTGGTGATGGGTTTTTTAAAAGATGAGTTGGAAAATGATCTATGTGCCCTTTCGATGCCAAAGGAAAAAGCTTGAGGCAAGTTCAAAGTTCTAGGCAACCAGGTATTAAGGAACTGGTTCATACTGTCTCCCTCTTCTTTTTCAGGAATCCTGTAAATCCTGATGTAGAGTAAGTTGTTTTGTTTCAGAAGAAATTCAGTGATGTCCTTCTTTTCATTGTTGCAGTATTCTTTACATATGGGAGATCCTCCACCCAAGCAGCCCGATGTCCAGCCAGCATACAACAGCTTTTAGTTACTGCAGGTATGTTGGACGTTGCATGTATGGCCTGGCAAACGTCAGCCATAAAAGGACGTCTACATGTACAATCCTCAGAACTTTTCTTCCACCATTCAGAATGGTTGACTTGTACATCAGTCTGCTGCCTGATTCCTTTGGTTGTTGCCAGCTTTCAGATAAGTGCCCCACTGGGGACTTATTTCATTGCTACTGCCCTCATTATTTGACTCATGTCATCCAGGAAGGGCAAGTATAGGTGTGGAAGGCAAATTCCACATAAGGATAGCCACGATCTTTGTTTTTTCTGTCTAGGCCCGAATTACGACCATTCTTCTTGCCCATTGGTCAGGCTTTTGTCCCAAAGACATTGCAAAACCGACTTTCAGATTAAATCTTTACTTAGAGAATCAACGACTAAAAAGATTAGCTAAAGATGTTATGGAGGGTTCTGTTGGTCCTTCTACCAAGCCAGTTTTGAAGATAAAGGTCAGCAAGCCTAGGCCTAAATCCCCATCTGCTGTGCCTCTATTCAGCAAAGTATCCCATGAGCTTAGTGAAGACCAAGAGTTACATTCAGAGGTTGGGTCTGGTTCTTTGGCGGGTGGCACCTTGGATGACGTTAAAGAATCCTACCCAGGCATGTCCTCAGAGGTGGTGCAGACATCCATTTCGAACGAACAAGGAGAGCTATGGCTTATAGTGCTAGAAGGGTCCAGGGACATACATCTTACTCAAGCTAAGGAACAGATCCCGGTGTCAGTCGCTGAAGCCAGGTCTATGTCAGGTTCTTCTACTGGTCATCATGCAGAAATGTATGTTAAGAAAAAACTAAAAAGAAGCATTTTCAGACCCCTACGTTTTCACAGTCTGACTGGGAAACATTCTCTCAGAGGCTGATTAAGGCCTTGATGTCTCTTAAGCCTTACACCACTGTTTCTGTTCCCTCTTTTATTTCTTCTCCTGTTAGGAGGGTTAGGGAACAGGAGTTCTCTGATGATGACTCTTCATCTGATGAGGACTTCTTGGCATACTCTACACAAATTACATCCCCTTTAGAGAATGTGCTTCCCCAGAGGAGGAATCCAATGGTGCAGATTCTCCAGTGGAAGAGATTTTTTTTGGAAGTCCATTAGCAAGATGACAGAATTTTTAAATGGGACGGCTCTCAGGTCTCAGAGGTGCAGAAAAGGTGTTATGACCTTTTACAAATGGGATCTCCTCCTTCTGCTGTGCCACCTAATTTGCCAGCATTTTTTGACGCTTTCTCCTCTGTTCTCAGGATTGACCTTAGGTCAACTGGTGCCCTAGGCAAAAGGGCTACACGGCACCCCCCCACCACACCACCCAGTGCCCCCATCCTGGTCTACCTACACCAAATAAATACTGGAAAAGTGCCTACTAGAGTGACGCCCTAGGCGGCCGCCTAGTTGGCCTATGCCTAAGGCCGGCTATGTCTGTTCTAAAACCTCAGTTTCACAGGCTCCTGCTCCTAAAAGGCCTGACAGGTTTTACAAGGTGCCTGATGGCTGCAGATTCCTTTATAAATGTCAGTCAGGTGATCCAGCTGTGGTATCCATTGCTTCTGACAAATCCTCTAAGTTACCATCTTCTAAGCTTCTTTCTACATATAAAAAGAGTAAGATAATGGAAAGACTAGGTAAGATTGTATACACTTCTGCCACTTTGGCTATCAAACACACATGTCAAGGTATTCCTTGGCCCTTCTTTCACAGGACTCTCAAGCTCTTTCATAGTTTCCAGACTTGGACCTAAACATTCAGGTTATGTCCCTTTTAGTAGCTTCTTATCAACTGGATAGGCAGTTCATTGAATGGTTATGATGCAGTTGAAACATTTTCTAGAGCAGCTGCTTCTGGCTCTGTCCTTAGAAGGTACTCCTGGCTGAGGCTTCAACCACTGCCAGATGACATCAAAGCAAAATTGATGGATGCACCTCTGGATAACACTGCTGTTTTGGCACTGCAGCTGTAGATGTATTTAAGTCCTTACAAGAAAAAGGAAAGGAACTTCAAGACTTAAAGTATATTTTTGTTGTGTCTTCTGCCCCAAAAGTCCATTTCTTTCTAAGGCTGCCTTTGTTAGGAGACAGACAAGACCATCTTCTTCTTCTGCTTCTTCTTCTGGATCTAAGAAGTCAACTAGAAGACCTCCACACCCTAAAACTACTGTTTCATGTCCCTCATCTCAGCAGCCCCTGCCAGCCAGGCCAGGTAGTCTGTGACTACCAACTGCTCCAAATCTTACTACACTTTGCTTTGTCTATCCCTCTCTCTTCCAGCTTGGGCAAGTATAACTCAGAATTCCTGTTTTTTTTCTGCTATCCAACATGGATGTTTCATGACTTGGAAAAACCTTCCACCTTTCATGGATGTTTTTCAATCCCCTGCAAACAAGTTGGATTTATTTACGCAGGGTCTAAGGGAATTACTTTCTCAAGGTACAATTCAACATGTGCCTCAGGACCAAAGCGGCAGGGGGTTTAACTCAAGAATGCTTCTTGTCCCAAGAAAAGACCATCCTTGAGAGACCAATACTGGACCTATCCCATTTAAAAACCTTTCTAAAAGTACCAACTTTCCCCATGCTGTCTTCACAGCCTTTATTTCCAGTGACTCCTCCTCAGGCTTACATGGCTTCTCTGGACATCAAGGATGCCTACCTTCACATACCTATCTGTCCTCTTTACAGGAAATGTTTATGTTTCTCTGTGGTTTCTTTGCACTTTCAGTTCTCTGCCTTGCCCTTTGGTCTTTCCACTGTCCCAAAGGTATTCACAAAGTGCTTTGCCCCTGTGATTGCTTTTCACAAAGTCAGGGGAATACAGGTATTTCCATATCTGGACAGTCTTATTTTTCTCAGAACAGTTAATTCAAAATTTGCTGTTTGCCATTTCTCTCCTGTAAAGCTTGGGGTTCCCCATACATTTCAAATAATCATTTCTTTCCCCTTCTCAGGATCACATCTTCCTAGGGTGCAGTCTAAGAACAGATCTCATGATGGTTTTTCTTCCAACAGAAAAAAATTCTGTCTCTGCCTTCCTTCTTCACAGCCTTCTGCCTCTTCCCTCCATTACTGCAAGGGTGTTTCTGGGACTTCTAGGGTTTATGACATCCACAATACCTATGCTGCACCCTTCAGTTTTACTTAAAATCTGTTTGAATGCAGCATGCACACCCTCTGGAGTTTGTGTTTCCTTTTCTACCATGCCTAAAATCTGAGCTCCTTTGGTGGATTCAGCAGTTTTCTCTGAATTCACGGCTTCCGTTTATTTTCCCCAGCCAACTCAAAAGTTGTTGAGAAATGCCTCAGACATAGGCTGGGGGTAAAAGTTTGCAGCAAAGAAGGTGCAGAGTCTCTGGTCTCCTTCACAAGGGAAGGAGCATATCAACATCAAAGAAATGAGGGCTCTCATTCTAGCTGTTCAGGCTTTCCATCCCCTCTTTCATCCAGGCCCTCTGAAAGCATTTACGGGCAACACCACAGTACCTTGGTATGCGAACAGGCAGGGAGGACAAAGTCATACCTTCTTTGCAGGATACCTCTCATGGCATGGGTCTTAGCAATTCAGTACAATATGACTCTTCAAGCTGTTTACATCTCATCTACCCAAAACCTTGTGGCAGACACTCTAAGCAGGTCCATGACTCAATCCCATGAATTCATGCTTCACAAGGATGTGTTTCTGGACTTGGGCCATCAGTGAGGTACTCCTCTAGTGGATCTTTTTGCCTCCCCTCTGAACAGACAACTTCCGCTTTTTTTGTGCCATAGTCCAACATCATCTGGCTTGGAAGGTGGACGCCCTATCTTCTCATAGAAGGGGACGTTCCTCTTTGCATTCCCCCCTTTCCTCTCATTCAAAAAGTTCTTCTCAAAATTCAGCACGGCAAATCAAAAATCTTGCTGATGACTCCCTTCTGGCCAAGACAGCACTGGTTCCCGCTTTTTCTGCATTTAGCCAAGGGCAATCATCACAATTTACCTCACATAGTGGATCTTCTCACACAGGAAAAGGAATCTCTACTTCATCCACATCTGTCAACTTTAAACTGACTTTGTGGGTGATAAACTTTTGATTCCTTTCAGACACTTTTTTCTGAGGGTGTGCTTAGGGTTCTACAAGAGGCCAGGAAATCCAATACTAGAACATCATACTTATCCAAATGGAAGAGATTTTCTACTTGGTGTATCTCGTGTAATCTGGATGCATCTTTAGTGGATGTCCCAGTAGTTATTTCTTACTTGTGTGAGTTACTTAACAGTGATTTGGCTTATTCTTCAGTGAAAGTTCACTTGTCAGACATTTCTGCCTGTCTGCCATTGACTGCACCTTTGGCTTCCAGATTGGAAATAAAACTTTTTCTTAAAGGAGTCCTTCACATTAAACATCCCAAAAAACAGTTTCACTTCCTTGGGATTTGAATTATGTCTTACAGAAGCTAACTGTAGCCCCTTTTGAACCCACAGCTTCAGCTTTCTTAATTTTTGCACCTGGAAAACAGTTATTCTGCTAACTTTGACCTCTGCTAGGAGGGTTTCTGAGATTAAAGCTTTGATGGCTTCTCCACCTTTTCTTCTTTGTCATAAAGACAGGGTCTCTTTGCATATTAAGCCATCATTTATGCCCAAGGTGGTGAATGAGTTGTCTCTTAATCAATCTATTCAGTTGAACACTTTCTTTCCTTCTCCTCAGGCCTCCAGTGAGAGGATCTTACACACTTGGATGTGCATAGACAACTCAGATTTCATTTGGATAGAACTAAGGCTATCAGAAAGTCTGATCAGCTATTTCTTTCTTTTCATCCCAGGGCTCTGGGTTTGCTTGTTTCCAAACAGATAATTTCCTCTTGAATTTCTATGGCAATTTTGTTTTGGTATGTGTTTCACAGTAAGTCTTCTTGTTCCTGTTAAGGCTCACTCCACTAAATCTGTAGCTTCCTCTGGTGTGTTCTTTAAAGGCTTGGATACTAACACCATTTTAGAGGCTTCCACTTGGTCTTCTGTTCATATTTTCACCAAGCATTACAAGCTGGATAGTATTTCTACATCCAGAGTTGGATTTACTAGAGCCATTCTTAATGGCTTTGTCGAAATCTCCTCTGTTCCGTCCTCCTCCCAGGGTTCTTACTAAGCTTTGATATTCTCCCATATGTAAGAAATACCGCAACATTGAATAGGACAGAATAGTTGTGTAAAACCTTACCATAACCATAGGTGTCCTTCTCTTCTATGTTGCAGTATTCTAGCCCTCCCTCTTTCACTCCCTATACCTTGTCTTTTTCTTTGTATGGCAGATTATTTTCTTTCCTTGCACTGGTGTTCTTCCTGGGGCATTTCAGTTTGGAAGATCGTACATGCAGACGTCCTTTTATGGCTGACATTTGCGAGGCCATAAGTGCAACATCCCATGTACCTGCAGTAGCTAAAAGCTGTTGAATGCTGGCCAGACGTTGGGTCTCTTGGGCAGAGGAACTCCCATATGTAAAGAATGCTGCAACATAGAAGAGAAGGACATCTATGGTTATGGCAAGATTTTACACAGCTATTCTTTATTCTCATTTTCAAGTAATCTTCCATCAAAATAAAACATTGCCTCTTCTTTACTCGAGATTTGTGATGATTGTTTTTTATTTATTTATTTATTTAACATTTGTTTACTGGGAAAGTCCGACTTGGAACTAAGCCAGTTTTCAGTAGAGGCCCAGGGAGAAATGTCCCAGCTGCATGTCTTTGAAACATGGGAGAAAACTGGAACACCTGGAGGAAACCCACATGAATGCAGGGAGGACATGCAGACTCCACACAATATCCATCCTGAAATCCTTTGCCAAATTCACATGCTCATTTCTTTCCAAATGTATTGCCTACAGAATTGATATTTGCACTCTTCATTTCATACTATAATTCAGTACTCTTTCCTTTTTGTCTATACCTGTAAGGCATTTATATTCCAAGATAATATAATTGGTGTAGCCATTGTGATAAAAAGCTATTGTTCCCACTTATTATACGACCGTTTCTTTCAATGTGTATTTTCAACTTTTGTGTTACATGTACACACTAATATTTGGCAGGCTGCTATTTTATACAGTTGTTTCTTCTCATTTCCATTTGAACCTATGTCACATTTTCAAGAAATTTTGTTTGAATGAAAACCCTCAACCAAAAAACTAAATACATATTCAGAATACCCCCATCCCCTATTGATTTAATACAAACACACAAAACTATGTACATCTTCAAAAAATGAAGTTTAACCCTCCAGATATGAACAATTGCCTCAAATCAATAGTTGTACCCACAGACATTAACTTATCTAAAATGAAGGTTACCCATGCTGAAGTGCATGATACAGCCTCAGTTCCCACCTATACTGATTGTTGTCTGTTCTTTTTTATCTCTATTCCCCTTTCAGGTATGCAAAACAGCTTGTATGCTTTGAAAAAAAAAACTTTTAGTCCTGACAAAAACTCCACAAACTATCTCTAAATAAAATTAAATTGTACACTGTTCTATTAAATGCTTTAAAGTATTAAGGCTGCTAGGGAGTCTGCTATCTTTTTTTACTTCCCTTAATTTCAAACTTTATTTTTTACTGAACTGCTTGCTATTGCACATTTACATTTTGTATTTCCCTCAGCAAAGAATGTGCAGAACTCTCGAGATTAATTGCTTGCACCTGTAGATAGCTTGTCCCCATGAAAAAGTAGTTGTCAATGAATCTTTGTAAATTTCTCTCAGAAAACAATGTACAAATGCCTTCAGCTGCAGGCATCTTGACTACCACTGAACATTTGCTAATGGAAAAAACAAGATAATATTATTGCAGATGTAATAAAGAAGTATTTTTCATAGCTTTCATCATTTTGTCTTATTTTTCAAACCTACTTGCTTACAGAAACACTTGTTTATAGCTTAAGCCAAGGACCCAAGGACCTTAATTTAGACATTCACCCTTGTAAAAATAAGAGAAATATCTTGGTTTTACATATATCATCAGTGCACTTTTACACATAACCCCCACCACAGCAGCACAGGATCATAGCATATTAACATTAAACTTGCTTTTGTCCAGCCTTTATTTTTTTTGCTATACTGTAAAGTCTATATTTCTTGCAAATAAAAAAGTGCATGTTTACTGTGGGTGGGAGGGTGGTCTAATGGTTAAGGTGTTTGCCTTATAAACACAAGGTGCAGGGTTTGAGTCTTACAAGGGATAACTGGCTAAGCTTAAAATGGCTTGCAAGGGCAGTTAGCTTAGTACTAATCTATGAATCTATAAATCTTTAACACATAAAACACATACCAAAGACTTCTCCACATTTAAAATACCCTTGACTGCACATTACACAAAACTGCTGTACTATTTATAACATGCAAATCCAAAAGGAGAACCTCTATGAAAACAAAAATAAGCCAATAAAACTAAAAACAGTTCACGGTGTTTGAGCAACAATTAGCAAACAAATTGCTTCAACAGTATATATGAAACAGAAATTGTCTTCTGAATAGACTCACTGTAATCCAAGACTGAATCTTAAATCAAGTCCAATGTAGTAACCACAAAAAGACACCAGCTGTTGTTCCATATCCTATGCAAATGAAATATGTTATAAATCCACCAGCATTGAAAGGAAATCCACCAACAAATGATCCAAAGTCTATTAATACAGAACTTTATTATTAATACCAACAAAAAGTAAAATAACAAAGTAAAACATGTGAGCAGGTTAAGTGCTTTCATCCTAACAAAACATTTGGACTTCTTCAGAACCTGCCATCTTTTAGTTCTCATCACTTTTTATACCCAATGAATCATTTCAAGATCTGTTGTTTCTTAAAGGTACGTTAAACAATGTGCATAAACTGCATAAGTGAATTAATATAAAAATAAAAATACAACAATATATGTAAACATTTATATAAGTGACCAAATAATATTTTGTGAAGCATCTTCTTTGTCACTGTATAATAAAAGTTCTTAAAAACACTTTCAAACAATGTACTATTACATGATTTATAAATAAAACTTTTGGTGTTACCAGACAGTCTCCCATCCAAAAATGTACCAGGCCCGACCCTGCTTAGCTTCCAAAGTCAGTTCTTTCAGGGTGGTGTGGTTACAAGTGCACTGTTTGAAAATGTATTCTTAAATTAAGTATTCATGCTAAAAATCTGAAACTTTTAAAACAATAATCATATGAATCTAAAAAAATATTATTTTTTTATGAAACTTTCATCATTACTGGAAAAATGTAAATAAACATTTTGTGAATACATTTTTATAAGTGGTTGAACCATATTCAAAAAGGCACTCAATATAACATTCCATACAATTCTCATAAATCCAATGCTTTTATTTTTAACCAGGCATAATAGAGGTATGGTCATTTAATCCTGGCAAAATGGTGGCATTACATCTTAACTGCCATTCCAGTTCTTTCCTTTCCAGATCCATTTCCCAGATACCATTCCTGTTTTGCTTGTCACCATTTTCCAAAATCCCAAACTTAAAACCTCTGTACTTGTCACAATGTAGTGTGTGCCTGTAAAGTGCATTGTTTTAATTTTTGGTTTTAATTGCATTTAAGTGCCCATAAATTCTCTTTTTAAAGGCTCTTTCTGTTTTCCCAATGTAGTAACTTATATTTTGGGTACGTATTCCAATGTAGACTACCCCTGATGTATTACAATTTCCATCCCTAAGTCTCAAAATCATGTCCATGGTTCTGTTCTAAAATATAAAGGCAGATATTACACATCCCACATTTTCTGGTGCTTTTATTAAGATAATCGGAACCAAATTTCACTGGGTGCTCAAACCAAAATTTGAAACTGTGGCCTGTTTTGTTCACAAATAATGGCTTGTTTCTTGCTATACTATATATCTCATTGTAAATTCTGAACATAGCCCAATTTCTAGTGACAATGTTCCTTATGTCTTTTGAATAAGGTCCATAAGGGATGACCATAGCATTTAAACATGCATCATTTGACTGAAATTTCCTTGCAAAGTTTGAATGGCTCTTGTGTTCCTTCCAAGGGTTTGTACCTATTACCCCATCCTTCCCCAACTTCCACAGTCACTTTATTTAATAAATCTATAGGATATCTCCTTTCTATGAACATTTCCAATAATTTAACTACTTCAGCCCCCCAAAAATTCAATATCTGAGCACATTCTAGCAACTCTCACTAACTGTCCTTTAAAAATGTTCTTAGTATGTTTTGGATGGCAGCCATCAAAAATCTAAATAACTATCTGAAAATGTCACCTTCCTGTGAATTTTAGATTCATATTTTTGTGTCACAAGGTTCTTCGACAATTCCATATCCAAAGAGCTTATATTTAAGTCAGAATGTGTGTAGGTGAAACTAAGAAAGGAGGGTACTTCATTAATATACTGTACAGATTCATCACTGACTTCATCTGTTTCTTTCCATAAAATAAATGTATCATCCAAAAAAACATAGGTACAAGTTCCAGTGATTCCTGTACTTACTTGTCATAATGTATTTCTTTTCCCAAGCATACATAGTAATATTTGCATATGTAGGGGCACAAATAGCTCCCATTGCTACTCCAGATATCTGCCTGAAATATTCACCCTCAAACCAGAAATAGTTACACTTTAAAATCATCTCCGTCAAGTCACAAAATTTGTCATAATAGAATCTAATGTATTTAATTCATAGGTTCATAGATTAGTACTAGGCTAACTGCCCTTTTGGGCCATTTTAAGTCTAGCCAATTACCCCATGTGAGAATCAAACCCTTAATCATGTGTTTGTAGGGCAAACACCTTAACCAAACTGTCTCCTGGAACATTTCAATTCCTTCTTAATGGGGGATAGAAGAAAACAAATCCACTACATCAACAGTAGTGAAACTACTAGAATCACTATAAAATTCTTGTCTCACTTGACTTAAAAAATGTCATGAATCCTTCAGTATATAGTTCACATTGTCTACACATTCCTTAAGCATCCTATCACCAAAACCTCCTAATGAATATGTCATTGAGTTATGTGCTGAAACTATTAACCTGTATGGTGGTTTCTCTATACTTTTATGTACTTTGGGGGATTCCAAAAAACGTGGATATTACTGTGTTTTCATTATGTAAAAAATTATATATTTTCTCATTAATGGTCCCTTGTAATAATGAGTCCTGTAGGAATAAATACGTTTTCTTTTTTGCTAAATTAACTTCATTAATGGAAACCCTTTTGTACTTCTGTGTGTCACTCAAAATTGCATCATCCTACTTATGTAATCCATTTTGTCCACTAAAACAGTACCACCACCTTTATCAGGTTTCATGATTCTTAGGTTTCTGTTACTTCTAAGTAGCTTCATTAAATCATTTTCTTCTCTGGTTAGATTCTGGTATTTCTTTTTTTTGTTTTTTCAGCACCTGATGTATGTCATTATTGCATACCTTTTCAAAAGTGGCCACCACAGGGAGGAGGGGGTGTTAATTACACTTTGACTTTTTAATGTATCTACATTATTCTCAGTTTGAATTTAATTTCCATTACCCCAAGTCTATTCAATTTCTCCAGCATATGTCTTCATAAACTCTATATACATCAAATCCTTAGCCCTACCCACAACTCTAAACCAAAGCTACCTAAAGCACACATACCTATCGCTACTCTCTCCCTTCTCACATAACATTTACTCTGCTCTAGCAACATCCACCCCAACCAAAGTCCCTCTCCCTCTTCCCACTTCCATACATCCCTCAAATCCATCCCCACCCTCACCTCACTATGAGCATCTCACCATTCCCACCCTCTGGCATTAAATTCATCCCTATCTAAACATCTCACTATATTCTCACTAAACATTCAAAGCCTAACAAAATTACTGAGCTCTACATACCTGGATAGCTCATTCTACTCCTCACATTCTTTCCGTATCTGAAACTTGGCTCAAACCACATATCACAAACAATGAAATTCTCCCTCCTGGCTATAATATCTTTCGCTCTGACAGAGTCCCAAAAATGGTGGTGGCGTAGCCATCCTCTACTCCAATAGTCTAAACCTCTCAGCATTCCCTTCTCCTATTCCTGACTTCCACCCAGCTGACCTTATCATCTTAAACTGCCACCTTAATCCTCATAAGAAATTTGCTGTCGCCTCCATCTATCACCCTCCAGGAAATAATCTACCCATCTTAAAGAACCTTCTGTCCTGGTTTTGACACTATACCCTACAGAACCCTTATCTGAGGAGTTGTCAACATAGACTGGTCCAAAATTACCACTGACTCTCCTGAACTTAGTATCAACCTACATGGTTTCCACCAACTGCTCTCATACCCCACTTGCTTCCACAAAAACTAATTATCCAGCTCCACAATTGACTGGATTCTCACCAACTCCCACCACCATTCTACCAGATTCCCTTAGTGATCATCTCCCCACATCTGTCTTAAGATACACCTCCCAAATTCACAAACCCCACCTCTTCAGAGACTGTCACAAACTGTACAACTTTAACATCTCCCAGTTCAACTCTATTCTTCTCTGTCCTTAGACAAATCCCTCTCAATGATGATGTAAGCGTGTTCAACAGCATCTTCCTGAATAATTTAGACTCGCTTGCTCCCTCTAGGAAGATCAGAATAAAATCAAACCATGGCCCATGACTCTCCAAGGAAGCCAGGTCCCTTACGCAAGAAAGAGACAGAGTCTGGAAAGCCTGGACCAAAACTAAACAACTACTCCTTCTACTCAAATATAGACAACTTAGGAACCTTGCTAAAAAACAAACTACAAACAACAAAAAGTCCTACTATTACACTGCCCATCTCAATAGCAAAACCAGCCCTCAAAAGTTTTGGTCTACTCTAAACAACATCCTTTCTCCAGGTTGTCCCGCAAACCCCTCCCCTTACCCAAACACATCTCCACAGGAAACTGCTACTCTCCTCAATAATCACTTCATTAACACCATCCAAAAACTCATACCCTCTAATGCTAGCACTACTGCCATACCTATACCCTCCCAACCCTATAAACCAAACTATCTTCTCCTTTCACCCTGTTCCTACTCCTTACATCAAATCTCTTCTTCTTAAGCTCAAACCCTGCTCTTCCTCTACTGATAATCTACCTCCTACCTTCCTCAAACTTGCCACTGAATCTGTTGCCTGTCCTATAGCCATACTAATCAATAGATATATTCAAGAATCCATGGTGGTTACCCTGTGGAAATCCTTCTTCACTATTCCTCTGCACAAAGGTGGAAACTCCACTGACCATCCAGCTGCCAACCCATTGCCATTCTAGCCTCCCTCTCAAAGATACTTGATAAATGCATTCACTTTCAGCTTCTTAACCACCTCCTCCAGCATAACCTTCTCACTTCCACTCAGCATAGCTTCCTTCCCAACCACAACACAACCACTGACCCCTAAAGGATAGCCTTTACTCATACCACTGCCAAAGCCCTAGATAACAACAAACTCATATCCTGTCTTTTCCTTGACCTTTCAAAAGCTTTTGATACAGTCTCTCATACTCTGTTGCTATATAAACTTGCTAAACTTAACCTATCTTCTTCCTCCCTAGCTTGGTTCTGAAGATACCTATCCTGCAGACAGCAATCCATCAAATGGCTCTCATCCTTTTCACCTTTTCATCCTATCCCAACTGGAGTACCTCAAGGTTCCATCTTGGGTCTCCTCCTATTCAATGTCTTCACCAATGATCTATATACATCTTGCAATCACTCTTCTCTCGTCCAATATGCTGACAACTCTACACTCATCTCTATCTCAAATAATATCTCCAAACTCCATACCCTAACCCAGTATGCCTTTCTACTCACCGGAAAATGTCTGTCTGATAATCTACTTATTCTTAACCTCAAAAAGACCAAACTCCTACTCTTCTTCCCCTGATCTCTTACTAACCATAACTCTCCCTTTGCTATTAAATCTTCAAACAACACAATTATCCAACCCGATACCCACACAAAACTCCTTGGGGTCATCATTGATGATGAACTCAAATTCAACCTGCATATAGTCCAATGTATAAAAAACACACCAGAAACTAGGGTTACTGTATCATAGGTTCATAGGTTCATACTAGGCTATCTGCCCTAGAGCATTTATAAGCCTAGCCAGAGTATGTTTGGCTTTCGCCACCCATTTTAAATTAATTTTGCTATGCCCTTTTTGGAGGTTAGTATACTGTGCCTCTGTCTAACAGTGACACAAAAGTGATACCCGGGGTAAACCTACGATCTCCCATCCACCCATCAAGATTCCTCTTGAAGAGAGTCAATGAGCGACTCTGCCTAACCTGGACTGGGATTTTATTCCAGAGTGAAGGGAGCCTCTGGGTTATGAATCTGTCCCTCCAGCATGTCCTATTTATTTCAGTGCTGAGTTTCAAGTCTCTCAAGCGTGTAGCTCGATGGGATTTGGATTTTTTGAGGTGCAGCATGTCCCTTAATTCCGGGTTGGACATGACTTTATACGTCAGGCACAGGTTGCCTCTGAGCAGGCGGTATGCCAATGAGTAGAGCTGGAGTTTCTTTAACCGGGCAGCATATGGCATCTGTTTCAGCCCTTTGATCCTCTTGGTGAGGTACTTTTGGAGTCTTTCCAGTTGCTGCAGGTGTTTGGTAAGGTACATCCCAAAAGGGGCATTGTACTCAATTATGGGCCTGATGAGGGATGAGTAAAGAGGCACGATGACCTCTCCTAATCTAGATGTGAATCCCTTCATGATTAGGTGGGCTATATAAAATGTTTTTCTAACCACTTTGACCACGTGGTTGTCAAATGAGAGATTGCTATCAACTTGGGTCCCCAGGTCCCTAATTACTTCTTCTGTACTTAATGGATTACCACCTATGTGGTAATTTGTGGCACTGTTTTGCCAAAGGGATGACTATACACTTTTTGGCATTTAGCTTGAGGCCATTGCTCTGGCACCAGTTGTCTGTTTCTATGAGGCCCTTTTGGAGGATGCTTGTGTCAGCTGGAGAGTCGATTATGGCGCCCAGTTTGCAGTCATCTGCGAACTTGGTCAGCCACAGTCTTTCTGTGTTGGCCTGTACCTCTGAGAAATATATACCGAACAAGAGAGGTCCCAGGATTGAGCCTTGTGGGATGCCACTTGTAACTGGTTTGGAGTCTGACATGGCTCCAGCAATTCTAACCATGTGGGTTCTGTCCTTGAGCCAGTTTGCAACCCATCTAGTGACATAGTGGTTTATATTTAAGCTGGTGAGCTTATCTATAATGCCCGAGTGGGGTATTGTATCGAAGGCTTTTGCGAGGTCCAGGTAGGCTGTGTGGACCACTTTCCCTTCATCAATGGCCTTGGTGACTGTTTCAAAGACGTCGACCAGGTTTAAGAGGCAGGATCTGCCCTTAACAAAGCCGAACTGGGTAGGATCCAGTGTCTGTAGGTCCCTAATATCTTTATTTATGAGGTCCATGATGATCCTTTCCATAGCTTTGCAGACCAAGCTAGTCAGGCTTATGGGGTGATAGTGTCCAGGGTCCGTTGAGGCACCACCTTTGTGGAGAGGGACCACTGTTGCTGTACGCCACTCTTTGGGTACATATCCTGTAGTAAGGCTGAGATTGAACAGTAGTATTATGTTTGGGTTTAGCTCTTCTTGGAGTTCATGTAGGACGCAGCCCTGGACACCGTCTGGTCCCATTGATGCTGTGTTTTTTGCTTTGGAGAGGGCGGCTCTTACCTGAGCATCTGAGATGTCATGGGGGCAGCACTCTGCTGGGATAGATATTTGCCCTTTTGGTGGGGGTGGGGGAGAAGTTTGCGCTGAACCTGTCAGCTAGGATTTTGGCAATGTCTGTGGGTTCAGTGTATTTTTTGTCATTTTGGACTAATTCTGAGCATATCTGGGCATTCCCACCCAGGTTCCTAACATAACTAAAGAAAGACTTGTGATTATCCTTAGTGTCCTGTGCAGTTTTTCTCTCAAAGCTGGCCTTAGACGATTTTATGAGTGCCCTTAGTTTTTTGCTAATACTGATCAGAAATGCCTTCCCTTTTTGGGATTTTGCTCTATCATGTAGTAGCTTCCTCCTTCTATTGTATAGTTTGTTTATGGCTGGGGTCCACCAGACAGGACGTCTGCCTTTGGAGGACTGGGTCTTGGTTTTATTTGGGATTGCATGATCCATGCATTCGTGAAGGTGTTCATAGAATGCATTTATAAAGGATTCTGCGGTCTTTTCTAACCCCCAATGCCAGGCTCCCACTAGCACAAGCATTCTTCCTGCCCTCTCTCCTATATGTCACCCTAGTACTCACCAACATTCAAACCACAACCCTCAACAAACTCCAACAAACACACCACAAAATTGCAAAATTTATCACAAACACTCCATACAAGGCACATCACTGCATTGCTCTAAACTCTCTGCAGTGGCTTGAGCTCCCCCAACAACTCTAACTATCTCAATTTCAAGTGATGCATCACATTCATTACAAACCTTCCTCCTGCCCATCTCTGTCATCCTTTATCACTACCTATACACCACCTCAAACCCTCCATACATCTAACCAGCAGCTACTTGAAATCTACCAACCCAAGAAAACTGTGGGCAAACTACTATACAAACATTCTGTTGCCTTTGCTTGGAACAAACTCCCCTTAAACATATGTTCCATCACCCACTCATTACACTTTAAAAATGAACTAAAGCATTATCTGCTCAACTCCAAAACTTGCCCCTGCCAAGATCCAACATAAGCTCCATTTCACCCTCTGTAAATTACTAATTAATTTCTCTCTCATCTCACTCCCACATCTCCTTGTAAAACAGCAAGTGCTAAATGCTTTTACTCAACAAACATACAAAATTCCCTAGGGAATTTTTATTTGGTATGTAAAAATTAATGTGTATATAGACTGATGGATGCATTCTACTATGTTCTTATTCTTGCTGTGTAACTTATCTGTTTTTGAATTTTTGTCTATTGTCTCTCATATATGTATGTATAAAAAAATCATTTGAATTGTGATTTTTTTTCTGTAACTGTCTATTAATGGAGCTTTTCTCCTCATGTCTCCACTGAAAATGGGCCTAAAGCCCAGTTGGACCAACCCGGTTAACAAATGTAAATAAATAAATAAATTACCTTTCTCTTTAAATAGAAGGTTCAGATTTAACTTTCTTGTAAAAACATTTAATTCTATTAAGTCATCAGCTGGGTCCATTCTCTTCCCAGGGACAAATTTCAACCCTTTTTTAAATAAGTTAAAATAACTCTCTGTTATGTTTAGGTTGTTGTAATTCAATATTTTGTATCTCTCATATGTATAGACTACTCCATTCTCTGATGTCTTAATTTTATAATTCCCACTGTTCATCTTTTCCATTGTTGCACATTGTTCCATCTCTTCCCCCTCCCTCTGCCTTTCCCATGAAACCATTGTTGATTCGGGGGTGTGGTGGGGGTTCTCTACAAAAACATTTTTTTCTTTTTTTGTTTTCTAGTCTTTCAGACCTTCTAAGGGGAGGATATGCTTGTTTATATGCATCTGACCCCTGGTTATTAATTTCCTCAGATTCATTAAATTCCACAGTTTCATCAGTATCATATCTAACTACATTACTTCTGGTATTCCCCTTGTTAAAATGTATACTTTCCCGTCTATTCTCTTGTCTTAATTCATTAGAATTGTTAAAACTGGCTCTCTATTATGCTGTCGCAGACACAGGTTGTCGAATGCGTCTTTGTAAAACTGAAAAGCACGAAAAGGCAAAATAGCGAAGCGGCTTTTCAGCGAATTCTTTCCCTGGGAAATAATTCATTTGGCTGCTTTTGCTACTTTGCCTTTTTGGCACTGTAGTGCGATCTCAGAGTTGGTATATTTAAGTAGGGGTTTGTGAGAATGAAACAGCCCTCCACTTAGAAAAAAAATCGCTGTTCTGAGGTTTTGACGTTGTAAGCCTTTGCTTACATGGGGTCGATTATGTGTTGTTCACTCTTCTGAGCATGCGATATCATAATATAGACCTGTTAAAACTACCATTCTGTTCATGTGTTTCTTTACTTCCCTGACCTCTTTTTTGTGAAGGTAATGGATATGCTATTTTATTCTGGTAGTCAAACTTGTCCCTTAATAATTTCTTCTGCTTCCTTTCTAAGTAGATTTTAATTTGATGTTCAACCTTATCAAACACTTTTTCATACATGTCTACATTAAATTCAAACAATAAATCACTTGTTATCGCAGAATTCAAAACCTGAACTTCTTCCAGTCATTCAGTAATTATCACACTATTAAACTTAACAAAACATTGCATCAGCTCTAGGCTGTGCCTGTCAAACATCTCATGTAATTCATTAATTTCCAAGTCAGTTAAAAATAATCCATTAAGGTACTTATAGGACCTAAGGCCTTTGGTACCCTTTTAGATTTCAAACTTTCATTTAAAAAGCAGTTATCACAGTGCAAATTCTGTGCCTTTAACAATTTATTTTCTAATTCCATCATCTTCTTGTTCAATGTCAAAGGTGGATAAGATGTAGTATTCAAAGTCATTTCCTTACTATATCATTCTCTAAATTTTCTATTTTTGTCCATATTTCCATTTGTTTGAGTCTCAAAGCAGTTTTCCCTTCCAGAAGCACTTCCTACAAGTCTTGAATGGTTCACATGCACCCTTGGAAAGTTCCATTGCAATTCTAGGTCTCGGGGGGTGTTCATTTTCCTTCACAACCTCCAGTCTAGTGTTTTTCTGCTGCATTTGGATTGTGTTTTATTTATAACATGCAGTTTATGTCATGAAATGTTTTATAGAAATACTAATAAGTACAAAAGTCTTACCTTTTCCCTTTTAAAGTCCTACCAAACATTGATGAGTTAAAGTGAGATATATTCTTCAAAGTCCACCCAAAACTTAAAGTCAACAAAAGTCCATTTGCTGTCATCCACTTTTTTCTTGCAAAGCCATATTCCATAAATGTGACTGATGCTTTATAATCACTTATTCATTCACTAATTTCATAGTTGCTGGTCTTCTTCTTGTTCAGCTCCGTCTCCCAATACCAGACTCTCATTTAAATCTAAGGTACTCCTGATTCTTCAAGTCAACTCCTGTGCTTTTTTCTGTCTCTCAAGCATTTTCTTTTGGAACATTAGAAAATATTTACTGGCAAAGTCTATAAGCTTTATTGTGAGAAAAATGAGAAGCAAAGGATTTTGTTTGCTGGCTCACTTTTTGTTGGATAAACTTTTTTTATTTCCTACTCAGCCTGTTCTGTATCCAGAAATGTCTTTGATCTTCAGGAAAAAAAATATTCTGAAGACAGCTGGGTAATGCAACTTGAATCTCACATCTGCCTCTTGACATTCCTTGATTGCTGGAATTAATTTGCTTCTCTTTTACCTGATGTAGAGTGAATAATAATTTCCCACAAAACAATCTGCTGTCTCCATTTTTTAATACTTTCCCCTTCTGCCACACTTCTGCCAGGATCAACTCTTTCTGCTAGTATAATTGCATTGTTACTAATACTGTGCTTGGCTGCTTTCTCATGGCCAGGTTTGGAGTATACACACTCTTTGCCCTTTTAATCAAAAAAATATGTGGATTGCTTTTCTCTGCTTTCATAAAATGAATACAGTCTGTTCCTTCCAGTTTCTTTGGTAAAGCACACGATCTCTGGCTTTCTCTGTACACTCAGTTTTCTAACTCTAATTTTTTGAAGCAGCTGTTGTTTAGAAGTCTCATACTCAGCCATTTCTGTTTCTGATTTTTTGCAGTTTCATCAGTCCATCTAAATCACTAGTTAAAGCTTCTGCTATTTTCTAAAGCCTTTTGTTTTTGAGTTGATATATTCCTTCAATGTTTCATTTATTTTTAAAAATGTCCGAGTACATTTGATTTATTTTTTTCCTGTAAAATTACTGGACGCCATCTCTTGTACCAAAGCCAAAGCTTTAACTACTTTTTGCTGAATGGCTGCATGATTCTTCCCAGCCAATGTTTTTGCTTCATCTTTTCTGGTTGATTTTCTTTCAGATTCTCTAACTTTCTCATTTGTTGGCATCCAGGCAATGTGTTGACTAGCTAGTAACTGAATTTTACTCAAGCTGACAACATCACTGGCTCTTATTTCTCTGTTTTGTTTTTCACTCTGGCAGAGATGAAATTAAGCTGTTGATCAGTGTAGCCATTATGTTCCTTTACATATCGCAAATTAAGTCACACCTCAAATTACTCTCTATTGTTGTGGAGGCCTGTCAAGGCAAAGCAGATAACCAAAATGGAAAAGATGCAGATTAAGACTACTAGATAGTTAATGGGATGGAGGGATGAAGGTTCAAGAAAATGCAAAGCTGGAATGTGCACTCTGGAGATAAACAGGAAGAATGGGTTGCATTTTCAAACTAAGCAATAGTCAGGGAACTAGGGAACTGCAGAGCACTGACTGCAATAAAAAAATGTAGAAAGAAGTAAAAAATAGGCACAAGCAAAGTATCAAGGGAACACACTTTAAGACAAACTCAGAAAGTAGTCCCACACAAAGTTGTAATTAGATAAAAAATGCTCCTGGACGAGGTAATGGTAAGGAAGACAATAGAAAGTTTTAAAGTGGTATGGGCCAAAGAAGAAACAGGGAGAAAAAGCAGGGTATGGGGCAGTTGCATAGAACTAGCTGCAACAAAGCATCTTGACATGGTTGTATCTATATATGCGGATGCTTTTGGGCCAAGTATAAACATCTACCTCTGTCAGTGTACATTATAGCAATAACCCATGCCTGGGTGTGGGTAATGCTGGATTTACCCACGGTTGGTGTGGTTTGGTCGCCCGAGGGACCAAACAAAGCCAAACGTGGGTAAATCCAGCATTACCCACACCCAGAAGTGGGTTATTGCTATTGTACAATGACATTATTTAAGAAAAAAAATAATTACTTTTCTTAAATAATGGCATTGTATAATGCTTCCTTGCTGCCCTTCCGCAGCTGTCTGGTATTCCGCGGAAGTTCTGATGTACTGCGCATGCCTATGCAGTACATCAGAGCTGTGGGCAAAAGCAATGGAGAAAGCAAGATCTCCATTGCTTTTTACATTTAACATAGCGAGACAGTTTTGAAAAAAGCAACGGAGAAAGCAAGATCTTCGTTGCTTTTTACAAACTGTTTTGCTATGTTAAATGGGTTTAACATAGCGAGACAGCTTTAAAATAAGCAATGGAGATCTCTGTTGCTTATTTTAAAGCTGCCTCGTTATGTTAAACCCATTTAACATAGCGAGACAGGTTTAAAAAAAAAAAGCAACGGAGAAAGCAAGATCTCCGTTGCTTTTTACACACTGTGTCGCTATGTTAAAGGAGTTTAACATAGCGAGACAGCTTTAAAAAAAGCAACGGAGATCTCCATTGCTTTTTTTAAACCTGTGTCGCTATGTTAAACTCCTTTAACATAGCGAGACAGTGTTTTAAAAAAGACTTATACTATTGGAAAAAGTCTGGGCGACCGGACCTTTTTCCATTAGTATAAGTCAATTTACAACGTGCACGCTGACCAATCAGCGTGCACGTTTTGGAATATTAATGGGGGGGTCATGGTATAATGTGCAATCATTTGTACTCCTTCTGTACTTGGCATATATAATCCCTGCAGTTTACTCTATCTGTCATCTGAGTCAAGTCTTTCTCTTTCATGCATTCATTTTATTTTTATTATTAATTAACCTTTGTGAAAATTGTAATGCTTATGTGTTTTTATTCATCCTTCTTGCAGCACATAACAGTGTTAAATGTTCAGTACCAAGTCAGTCCTCCATACTAATTGTTTTCCATTTCTGTAGTATGACACCCCTGGAATATCTGCCTTGCACTATATCTGTTAGTGTATTTAGTTTTATAACTACTGAACAGATTTGTTTTTCAGTGGACTGCTTTATCTCATCTGTCGTGAGAGAGTTTTGATAGAAAAAGGCTTTCAGTTCAACCCACCTATCAATTGTAAAATGAATAGTATGCAGCATGTTGCAGCAGTCGAAAACTAAACTGTCAGCAACAGCAACATTAATAAGGGGAAGTGTAGTCCCCATAGGAACAAGAAATTTGCATATGTGTGTGTAGTCCTTTAGAAAAAGATTGCATTCTGCCATTCAGAGATAGGCAATCAAACTATAGTTAGTTAAATCATTAGTTTGCTAATACATTTTCTTTAAAGCCCATATTTAGCATACTGTGGACATTGCAGTTTCTGAATTATTTTTGTGTTCTAACAGAGCACATGATAGTGTATGAATGCATATAGGGAACAGTCTGGGTTTGGATTTACAGTGCGCGTTCTTCTGGACCCATTTCTGCCTCATTACTCTCGTGTGATAAAAACTTGAATGTCTCGTGTTCCGTATTCCATAATGTTGTACGGTTTACACCTTGTACTCAGTCTTGCTTTTACACTCTAGATTACACATATCCAGAAATAACAGTAAAGGCTAAGGAAATGAAAACACCTGAGCTGAAAAATATCTATAACTTCTGCTCATTCTTCATGCCGACGATTAATCTGTACCACAAAATGCAGGTTAAAAGTCAGTGCCTCAGAACAGAAGATTGAGAGTCTGGTTAACTATTACAGAGAATCACATGCTGATAAGACTGTTAAAATATATTTAAGCCATTTATCATAAAAGTGTATAAATAAGAGAATCAAAACACAACAAGCAAGTCCATAGCAGACAACTGGAACAATTTCCTTTACCCTTCAGTCAACATGTCTGGCAAAGCATTTGAGTATTGTAAATGCAGTATGTCTTATAAAAAAAAATCAAAGTGAAATCCAAGAATATGCTAACACAATCAAATTTTTTTGTGGCTTAAAGTGAGTATCAAACCATTAATTTGCAGATACAACATCGCTTATAATGCATGTATTTACATGTTAAAAAATGGATGGGTCTCATTTTCTCCAGTTTATTTGTTATGTTTTATTAGTCTTGTTAGATCCAAAGCCATAGGCTCATTTAAGACAAGTTTCACAATTCAGACAAAAAGCATTTTTAAACCTTTTATTAACTAAAATTAGCCTAAGCAACATTTCCTGGAAATATGGGAGACAGCTTGGAAGCCTAAAAAAAAAAAAATATGCAAACCGGAGACCAGAAATGAGCCCCAGTCCCTACAGATAAAGAGCGGTAACAGCAGCACTAGGCAGTGTGTCACCATGCTACTCAGAGTATTTTATTTTATTTTATTTATTTTTTATTTTATTTTACATTTGTTGACCGGGCTAGTCCAACTGGATACATGTCCATTTTCAGTGGAGGCCCGGGGAGAAAAGCTCCATAGAGGGTAGTTATGACAAAAAACTACACACAGGAGATAAGAATACAAGGTAATACTTTCAAGGTCACATGAACAATAAAAAGGTTATACAGATAGTTTAAATAGTTGAAGCATTCTTAGGTAGTTGGAGTACTCTAACTACAAATGAAGTCCCTTGAATTATGTGTTGGATAGATAGTAGCTGGCTGTTTGCTGCTAATCAGGATTAGAACATGGGCATAACCAATTAGATTTTAGTAGATCTTTGAGTTGTTTTTTGAATTGGTTGAGTGAAGTTTCGTGTCTTAGGTTGTTTGGGAGGGCATTCCAGGATTTTCCAATGGAGTTCGCATAGAGTGCTTCACCTCCTGAATTATTAGCTTTAATGGTTTGGATTTGAAGGTATTTGGAGGATCTAAGGGAATTAAGGTTAGAGTATGGAATGAATAGTGTTTTGTTTGCACTGATGATGTATCTGGTTAAGTTATGCTAGCATTAAATGAAAAGGCAAGAGTTTGTAGGAAGCACAGAAAAAAAAAAGAATAGAGGATGCATTGCTTTTCAGTGAGAAGGCAGCCACACTATGTACTAGAAGGATAACTGTTGGCAACATGTCACTTGGATGGACTAGACAAAGAAGATTTACAAAGCGAAGGACAAAGAAGAAGTCATTGGGTGAAAAAATGCAATACTTGTGATGTAGAGAATAAGTTATTAAATGTTTTTGTCAAATTCAGCAAGGAAGTGCAATTTTGTAAGTAAACTTGCTATAACAGAAGATGCTGCAGTACCTTAGTCGTATGGGTTACATCCTTCCAGAGATATAACAGCCAACCAACCAGTCTTCCAAAGCCTTCACTCCTTCCATTTGCTGATACTGCTGGCTGCATGAGCTCCTAAATGGAGAAAAACAATGGACTGAGTTCCAAAAGCATCAGGACTTTCATGCAACCTGAAAAAAGAGAAGCTACTGTCATGGTAAGAAAGATAAAGCTAAGTATAAAAGTACAAATCCTTACCATGACATAAACATCACACAAAAAAGGTGTGGGGGGGTAGCAGCTACTGCAGCAGTGATTTATTCAGACAGCTACTGTTATGCCAAGTTTACCTATGTTAATCATAATCAATGCTGCAGTAGTCTTAGTTGTATGGGTAAAATACCAGAGTTTATGCAGTTTGGCAGCAGGAAGGATGAGCATACAGGAGACCTTGGATGGTCCTAGCAAAGTTTGTTCTAGACCTGGAGAAAATGTAGTTTGTAATGCCTTGTAAAAGTATATACAGAGGACTAAGCAGCTGACTCTAAAATGATTGTAGAGTCCACCCTTTCCAAAAAGCCACAGAAGATGCTAAGGCCCTCATAGAATGAGCCTTGACTCTGCTTGGAAGAGTCTTATTATGGTGAGAATAACAAAAAGAAATAGCAAGCAGCAAGGAATAACCCTCTGGAAATAGTCTACTTTGTCATGCGCTGCCCTTTTTTCCTTACTTTTATATGAAAGCTGTTGCTTTCCTGAAAGGTTTCTTTCTATTAAGATAATATTTGAGCTGCCTCAAAGTATGAAGAATCCTTTCTCACTGTTTTTAGGTTCCAGAAAGAAGGCTATAAGATGGATGGTTTGGTTTAATGTAAACTCTAAAACCACTTTAGATACAAACAAGGAAATTGTTTTAAAATAAACTGTCTTTATGGAACACCAAATAGGATTGAGTCGCCATAAGAGCTTGTAGCTCAGATATTCTTCTTGCAGATGTCAGAGCTTATCAGTAATACTCTCTTCCAACAAATGAACTCTAAATCAGTCTAATGAGCTGATCCAAAAAAAAAAGTTAACTTTTACAACACAAAGTTAAGATCCAGGTAGGTGTCATCTGTATTCTAGGTAGACACATATATAAAACCCATTTCATAAATAGCTGGACAAAACACTGTGATGAAAGAGATGGATTCATGGGCAGGTATGCTGAAATTGCAGAGAGAGAGGAACTTTGAAAGCAGAATATGAAAGGCCAGAGTATAACAACAAATACTGAAAAATGAGAGAAGCAGAAACCCTGAATGTGCTCTGGCTCTTAGTGCTGCATTAACTAGCATTTTTTTTCCATTTACCAATGGAAAATTTCAAAGTATCAGGTTTCTTTGCCATCTTAAACACCTACTGGATGTTCTCAGAAAAAAAAAGATGCCTAAAAGTTTAATAGGTAAGTGCTGGGCTAGTTGCTTTTGTGGGCATTTTTTAAGCCTAGCCAGTTTCCCAAAGTTGAGAATAAAACCCTCTACCTTGTGTTTGTGTTGTAAACACCTTAAGCATTATACCAAACCCCAAGGTATCAAAATTAAATCATCCAGGCAGTTGTTTGAGGTTGGGATGTTTCACATACCTCTTGTCTTGTGTGAGTAGATCCACTCTATAAGGAAGCTTGGGGGAATTGCCATTGGCCATTTCTACATGAAGGAAGAACCACAACTGCCTGGATGAGAAGGGAGTCATTAGTATGACTTTTGGAGAGTCTTTCTGAATCTTCAGAATTTTATTTATTTATCCTTTGCTGACCTGGTTAGTCACATTAGGCCTCTCTTAGGGGGAGACCCGAGGTGGTATTTATACTAATATGACACCTGGATATCAGTGGAAAGGGTAGAAATTCATAGAGGAACATTCCCATCCAAGGGAATGAAAAAACATCTGTTTTTCACGCCTGATTACAAGGAATCCTAGAGCAGAATGTATTTATTGCCTATTTTAAAGGAGGGAAACAGATCTACTTGAGAAGTTAATCACAACTAGATCAATTCCTGGAAGATCCTCTTGTTCAGTTTCCATTCCCGAGGGTCTGTCCTAATCCTTTTATGCTTGTCTGCCACAACATTTTGCTCTGATAATATGTAAGATGCTTAGAAGTTTATACAATGCTATAGAGCTAACTCCCATCACAGCCAGCCTACACAGGGAGTAGGACCTGTTGCCCCAAGTCTGTTTAGGTACCACATCACTGTGGTATTGTCTGTAATTATTGGTAATATTCCTGGGAGCCACAGGGTCATGAAGAGATTCTGTAGCATGAATCACAGCTAACATATCTTTGACACTTTTGTGCTTTGGTCTGTCTGAGCTATCCTACAGGTCTCGCATCATTACCCTCATAGGAAGTGCTCCCCAAGCACAATCTGAGGCCTCCACCAATGCCCTTCTTTCATGATAAAAGACCAGCATTGTAATCTGAAAGTCTTAGATGATAAGAATGTCGGGTCCATGTTTTTTTTTCTAAACATTGAATTTTTATCTTGTACAACCTGACAACAGGAATCATGAGAATTATAGAAGCCATGAACCCCAGAGTCCTGAGATATTCTGTGGCTGAAGTCTCAGACTGATTGGAGAATATTCTAAAGCTGTGTACTTACTATAATGCTAGATCCATGTTGTCTTGTTATGTCTGGCTCATTGGATGAGTTATCGGATCTGACTTTGGCACTTTTTCAAGAACTTGGATCCAGGGCTTTGACTCCTTCCCTACTCATAATTCCCTTTGGTCCATAAATGACCTCAGATCAAGTTTGCCTGCTTGTATGTAGTACTTCACCCAGTGGTTACAACACAGACTTATCAAGCTATACAACTGGGCATAAAAAAATGAATAACCGCTCTAAGCTGTCAATAAGACAAGGCCCTGTTGCCAGGTCCAGTCGATCAGTCAAGTGCCATAAAAGACAATTTAGGATGGGGAAAGAAAGGAGGAAATGTTGAGCCAGACAGAGCAAGACAGCACAGATTTAGCATTATGGTAAGTACATAACATTTGTATTCAGTGTTGTCCTTTCCATGCAACTCAACAGATGGGACAGATTCCCAAGCTACCCAAGTCCCAGGCAGACTCATGGAAGGCTACTCCTTAGTATAGTGAAGCCAAAGGATATACAGGATAGACTATATGAACTGTAAAACAAGTAGCCACAGCACATGGCTCATCTATGGACACTCTAGCAAAGAAAGTAGTGGAGGTAGCTACCGCTCTAGTTGACTAAGACTTGGGATTGCATTTTAAGATTAATCTATAAAGAAAAGAAATGCAGTTGAAAAAACACCTGGGCAAAGTTACTTTAGAAATTCCTGAACCCTATTTGACCTTTGGAAAGGAAAGCAAAAGCTGGACTGACTCTCTAATGTTTTTGCTGCTATGTAGGTAAAATATGAGCTGTCTGTGAATATCCATCAAATGCAAAGTTTATTTTCCTTTGTTGGAAAAATATGGAAAGAAAAGAGGTAGGTTAATAATATGGCGAAGATTAGCTTCTGAGGCCATTTTAAGAAGAAAATGAGGATTAGATCACAAGGATACTCTATCATTTTGAAAAATCAGGTAAGGCAGTCTGCAATACAATGCTTGGAATTCAGAGATCCTTTTGTTGTTGTTTTTCTTTCGGCTTTTTCCGGTTAGGGGTCGCCACAGTGGAACTCCAGTCTGGTAATGATTGGCAGTCGATTTATATGGTGCCAAGGTGCCAGCCCGACACCCAACCTTCAAAGAAGGCACACCCATTCAGGCATGTCTTTCGAACACCACTCGACCACGGGGAGGACATGCAGACTCCACACAGAAGGCACTCCAGCCGAGAATGGAACAGGAGAACCTTTTTAACTGAGGTAATTGTTACTAGAAAAATAGTTTTCCAAGTAAGGAATTTCAGTTCTGCTGAGGATGCTGGCCCAAAGGGAAATCTACTTAGGGCCTGAAACATAACAGTAATATCCCATGAAGGAACTGCATCCCTAATTGGAGGTCTGAGAAGGAAAGTTTGTTTCAAAAAACCTTTGAAATCTTCAAGAAGGTAATGAAAGTTTGATTCTGGCCCATGTGAAAATTGGATATGGCTGATAACTGTAATTTGATGGTCAAGAAAGTAGCACCTTTTTCAAACAAACCCATTAAGAAATCTAAGATGGATGGTAGTAGAGCTGAAAAGGGTCCAAATATCTGAAGAGGTCATTATGGCAAATCTTTTCTGTTTGCTAAGCTAAACCTTCCAAGTGTTAAGATTTTGTGAAGACAATAGAATATGTATACCTGGAGTAGACAGCCTGGCTTATCTGGCCACCATTAGAATTGGAGAAACCATGCTGTCTGTCAATTTCAAGGTTTTTATGCCTCATTGAGACTGACTGGATGGGTGAGGAGGCCTGGAGCGGGACTCAATACTCATGGAAAGTGATTCAGATGAGGCCAGAGGAAGGAGAACCAAATCCGCAGGGGTCAAAAGGGCTCAATGAGAATTATGTTACCTTGCATCTTATGGCTTTCTGAAGAAACTTGGTTATGGGGGGGGGGTGGAAAGCTATAGTGGAGACCCAGGGGGGATCAACTGTGAACCAGAACATCCTTTGCTGACTCTCCCTATGGGGAAATCAGGGCTAAATAGCTGATGTATTTGTTGTTTAGATCGGAGGTGAAATAATCTAAGCAGGGTTGGACCCAATGACTGAAAATCATTATTATCACTGATTGATTGAGGAACCACTCATGAGGCAGAAGAATAGATCTGCTCAGTCTGTCTGCCAGAACACTGTAAGTCCCCATGATGTGCTTTGTGACCAGAATGTATTGGAAAGACATTCCCTACTGCCATACTCTCATGGCTTCCCAGCTTAACGGGTATGAATGGGTCATTCTTGGCTTGCTAAGCCAGTTGTCCAAGTAGAAGAGCAGCTGTAAACTTTGCAGCTTGAGATACGCTGCCACAACCCCCGTGCATTTAGTGAACACCCTGGGGCTTGCAGTGAGACCAAAGAGCAGTGCTCTCAACTGAAAATGACTAGCTCCCAGATAGAAATGGAGAAATCTCCTGGACTGCCTCGCTATTTTAATATGACAGTAGGGGTCTTCGAAATCTATCAAGTACATACAGTCATTCTTCCTCAGAAGAGGTAATATAGATTGAACCTTGACCATCCAGAACTTTGTCTGTTTTATAAATTGGTTGAGGCAGCTTAGGTCTAGACTAGGCAAGGCTTGAGATCCCCATTTTTTTTTCTGGAGCCAAAAAGAACCTTGATTAGACCTCTGGATCCTTGCTGGTCTGGTGGGACCTCCTAGACAACTTGCTTTTCTAGTAGCTTTGCTACCTCTGTTGCTGCCAAATCCCTCTGACTGGGTGGAATGTCTGGGATTCTGTTTCTCATTTCTGGATGGAAAGCAAAAATCTTCTGCTCCCATAAATCTTTAGTGATGGGCCCGTCAAGTGTGAGGGTGCAGGAATAAGTGCTCCAACTGCCTTCTTAGTGCTGCAGTTAAACAGCCATTCAGGAGCACTGAAAGGGCATCTTGATAAAATGACCTTAAAACTCTTGATTTTGCAGTCTGCCTCTGCCCCTGGGGTGATGTCCATAGGTTCATAGGTTCATATGTAGGTACTAGGCTATCTGCCTGAAGGCATTTATAAGCCTAGCCAGAATGTGTTGGCTTTCGCCACCCCCTTAGATTAGTTCTCTGTGCCTCTGTCCAGCAGAGCCACTGAAGTGATCCCCGGGGTAAACTTTCTGTTTCCCATCCACTTGTCAAGATTTCTTTTGAAGAGTGTTAGCGAGGAGCTCTGCCTAATGTAGAGTGGAATCTTGTTCCAAAGCATGGGAAGTCTCTGGGACAGGAATCTATCCCTCCAGCATGTCCTATTTATTGTTGTGGTGAGGTTTAGATCCCTCGAGCATGTGGCTTGAGGAGATAAGGTTTTCTTTAGGTGGAGCATGTCCATCAATTCTGGGTTGGACATGGCCTTGTATGTCAGGCAGAGATCACCTCTGAGTAGGCAGTATGCAACCAAGTACAGCTGGAATTTCTTCAGTCGAGCTGCATATGACATCTGTTTGAGGCCAGTGATCCTCTTGGTGAGGTACTTCTGTGGTCTTTCCAGCTGTTGCAGGTATCTTGTAAGGTACATCCCAAATGGGGCGTTGTACTCTATGATGGGTCTGATGAGTGATGAGTAGAGGGGCACAATGACCTCTTTTGATCTGGATGTGAACACTTTTGTGATTAGGTGGGCCGCATAGAAGGATTTTCTAACCACTTTGGCAATGGGATTATCAAAGGTGAGATTACTATCTGCTTGGGTCCCCAGATTCCTTATTACGTCTTCCATATTTAGGGGACTACCACCTATGCGGTAGTTTGTGGGTACTTTGTTTTTTCCAAAGGGGATGACTATGCACTTTTTGGCATTGATTTTGACACCAGGTATCCGTCTCAGTGAGACCCTTTTGGAGGATGTCTGTGTCAGCCGGAGAGTCAATTATAGCCCCTACTTTGCAGTCGTCTGCAAACTCGGTCAGCCATAGTCCTCCTGTGCTTGCCTGTACCTCTGAGAAGTATATGCCGAACAGGAAGGGTCCTAGGACTGAGCCCTGGGGAACACCACTTGTAACCGGTTTAGAGTCGGACCTAACTCCCGCAACTCTCACCATGTGGGTTCTGTCCATGAGCCAGTTGGCAACCCATCTTGTGATGTAGGGGTTTATGTTCAGGCTGGTGAGCTTGTCTATAATACCAGAATGGGGAATGGTGTTGAAGGCCTTTGCGAGGTCTAGGTAGGCTGTGTGTACCACCTTTCCCTCATCTATAGCCTTGGTAACTGTTTCAAATAAGTCCACCAGATTTAGGAGGCATGATCTGCCCTTAACAAAGCCGAACTGGGTAGGGTCCAGTGATTGGAGGTTCCCAATGTCTCTGTTAATGAGTTCCATGATGATGCGCTCCATAGCCTTGCAGACCAAGCTAGTCAGGCTTATAGGGCAATAGTTCCCGGGGTCTGTTGTGGTTCCACTTTTGTGAAGTGGAATAACCATTGCTGTGCACCACTCTATGGGTACGTAGCCTGTGGAGAGGCTGAGTTTTAAGTTATTCCCTTGTCGACCCCTCCTGGGGAGGTCTGTCAGCACAAGTGCTTGGCCAAAACCCTGGGACTTTCAAAACCATAGCTTTTTTTTCCCCACACCCTTTTGATTCCTGAAAAAGGTCTATTTGGGGGTGGAAAAATGTATGCCTGCTGCAGACAGGGTATTGCCCTCCTGTTCACTTCTGTTAAAGATGTCTTTCATTTTGGGCCAAAACAGTGTTGAACCATCGAAGAAAGCCCTAAAGAAGGACATCTTGAAGCCTTTGCCATACCATCAGCTGCATTGGAGAGCAGATGACTGGACAATTTGATCATGAAATGTAGGACAGAAAGCTGCAACTCCAGTAAGTTTGGATGTTAGTAGGCAGGTTACCTAAGAGGGAGTTTGACAGCTCTTTAGCCAGATCCCTCTGAAAATATATCATATGGGTCAAGTAATTCAATGTCCGGAGTATAAACATCACTGAAATGTAAGTCTGCTTCCCAAATCTGTCCAGTGCCCTAGACTTCTTGCTAGGTGGATGAAAAGATGTGCTGTCCTCTGAAAGCTCCTTTTTGGTGACTGCCACAACCACCATGGCATCTATCAGGGGACTTTTGATCTAATGGGACTTGTTCCAGGGTGCAACCAAAATTATCTCTAGTTTCCATGGTATGAGCACCACCATAATCGGTTCCTTCCAGGCCTGCTGAGAAACCAGGTTTACTACTGAGCCCACCCAGGAAGTAGATGAGCTAACCCTGAAAACCTCAAGGAATACAGATTCTTCCAGGACAAAGCTTCAGGGAGCCAACTGCCCTCTCTCTTTAATCACTTCTAGAATATTTTCAAAGGAGATGTCTTCTAGAGCGGATCTTGGGATCCCTGCCCTTCCTCAAAATCAGTACCTTCAGTGATGGACCCTGGAGATGAGTCAAGATACCTTCTCTTGCATGCCCATTTCCTATAACTCTCCCCCATGGAGACTTATGGAGAAGGGTTGGAATCTGACAGGGAACTTGCTAGGTAAGAAACCTCAAGACTTAGAGAAGTTGACTGTCCCTGTTAAGCAGGACGAGTGGAAATGTACACAGAATCCAAATTGGGGCAAGGATAGAACTGAGTGGAAATGAAATACTTCCTCTTTGGACCTGGACAGGACCCTCTCAAAGACTTGAAAACTAAAAGCTGGGAATGGAGCTGAGGATTTACTCTCCCTGATCCAAAGATGCCAATTGTTGGACAAAACTCTTCTCTGTTTCATCAATTCTAGAATATCTCCAAAGGACATGTCTTCCCTAGGACATCTTGGGGATCACTCCACTACCTCAAAATTGGTGTCTTCAGTGATGATCTCTTCTCTTGCAGGCCCATTTCCTATAGGACTCTTCTGTGGGGGCTTCTGGGGAAGGGTCTGAATCAGAGGGGGAACTCACCAGATAAGAACCCTCAAGGCAAAGAGAGGCTGACTGCCCTTGTTAGGCAGGATGAGCAAAATCAGCCACAGAATTCAAAGGGGTCTAGGACAGAACTGAATGAGAACAAGACACCTCCTCTCTGGACCTGCAGAGGACCCTCTCAAAATCCTTGAAAGCTGAAGCCAAGAACAGGGCCAAGGCTTCACCTCTTCACCTGACTTTATGATATCAGGGAAGGAACATCCCCATCTCCGACACAGCTAAGTACCAGGACAGACATTTGCCCCAAGCTGTCCAGAGCTGAAGCACTAAGGGGTAGGGACACCTCCAGAAATTTCAGAATTGAATCCTACGCCAGAGCCTCAGCTCAGACACTTCATCTCCAATACCCATCCTTATCCATCATAGCCGGATTTCAGAGGGTGAGGGAAACAGCTGGAGTCAAAGATGAAAGTGCTGTCAGCTCCAACATAACTGCCCAGCAGAGATGAATTGGTGCTGTTGGCATTAGATTCAAAGTTCAGACAGGTGCAGGAGAGATGATGGCCAGGATAGCTGGGACCATGCCCATATCCACCAGTGGAGCAGGCAGTGGTAGAACCTCCGGATGGATGTGGGTCCAGACAAATTTTTGCATCAACCTCTCATCATCAGCTTCCAAGAGACTCCACAAAGATCCAGTGGCCTGAAAGAAGTCACAAACGAGGTCTGGGCGAGCAGATGGGTGAGTGCAGCCTAGAACTAGCTGGCTAAAGTAAGAAGCAACAGCGTAGAGTATGGGAACATATCCAAAAACCCTCACCCATAGATGGATTTGTACGCTTCAGAGTCATCGGTGCCAGGCCAGATGGGACCTGATGGATCTGGAGACCTTCTTCTAAACTTCACTTTTTGTTCTTCTTTCTCCCATTCCTTTTTTTATTCCTCGCTCTCTTTTTCCTTCTCCTTCTTTTTACTGACCCTCAACCTTTCAAATTTCTTGGAAGTAGGAGAGGAAAAGAGGCTTTAGATATTGAAGGTGCTGAAACTTCCACTTGGGTAGAGAGGGAAACCCTTGAGAACAAGCTTGTTTCAGTGAACAGTGGGTGCTCTGGACCGAAAAGAGGCACAGGGCTTGCAGTCCTTTTCTAGATGTGCTATTCCACAACAATAAATGTAAAGTGTATGGGGGTTCTGAGGTAGGATTTTGTGCCTGCAGCCACTACATTTATTAATGCCACAGCCCTTTAGCCACAGTCCGACATCACTAGTACACTAAAGTCACAGACTGCTTCAACAAAATGTCAAAGACAACAGCAACAATAACAACTTCACTGCTGAACTAAAACATAGTGGGAATAAATACATGAGAGAGGTAATGAGTAGCACAAATAAAAACAGTAATAGCTAATCAAGAAATTTATGTGTGTGTGTGTGTGTGTGTGTGTGTGTGTGTGTGTGTGTGTGTGTGTGTGTGTGTGAGTGAGTGTATATATATATATATATATATATATATATATATATATATACACACACACACACATATATGTATATATATATATATATATATATATATATATATTATATATATATATATATACATTATATATATATATATATATATATATATATGTATATATATATATATATATATATATATATATATATATATATATATATATATATATATGTATAGTAGGGAAAGCAGGAAAGAAAAACTTTCCAAGTAGTTAAGAGAAAAGTAGATATCTAAACAGCTACCACAAAGTAGCAGTAAAAGCTGTAGAAATTACAAAAGATGAATTTGGATTATAGTAGCCACAAATTTTGTAAAACACTTCTCTAACCAGTAGATGCACACAGCCATCAAAAGTGCATTTTGATAGATCAAGCAGCAAACAAAATCTGATCTAATCTAGGGACCAGAGGGAATTATGGGTAGGGGAGTATTCAGAGCCTTAGAGCCAAGCAAGATCACATTCAATAACCCATCAGCTGAGTTGGAAGGAAAAGACATTGTATCAGGAAAGTTTCCAGATACAGTTTCACCTTTTCCTGTGTTAGGAATGCCTTTAAAGACACGTATCTGGAAGGCAGTCTAAAACCACTGTCCTGTGTGATACAGTCAAGGATATTTTTGAATATTTTTTTCGAAGCCCAGATTGGTAGGGAGTTAAGGATTCCTGACATTTGGCAAAAAAACTTTGCAAAGATCAGAAAGTCATGTAAGTAAGATAAAGTGTGAATGCTTTATAGTCTGCAACGAGCTATACATGGAGCTGGACATTCTGTAAACGGTAATGCAGAAAAACGATAATATGACACAGAATCTGAAGAAATTTCTGAAATCTGTGGCTAAAGGACTGTGGTGATAATTATCTTTTAGATCTAATGTCATCATAAAGCTCAGAAGAGGAATGACTGGTAGCAGACTCTGAAGGGTCGGTATTTTGAATGTTAGCACTTTCACAAACCGATTGCAAAAGGAAAGAACTGGTCTCCAGGAGAGCTTGTTATTTGAAACCAGAAACATTCTAGAACAGAAACTTTCCTCCTTTGTGTCTAAAGGCAGTGTTAGATTGACTCCTAGAATAAGCATTTGATGAAGAACCTAAGGAAACAATTCTGTTTGGTTCGGAGGATAAAGAGGAATTCCCTTGAAAGGAGATATGTATATTCAGTGCCAACACTAGCCATGCTGAATCAGTATTAGTACCTAAGCACCTGAAACAACCTGTTACCAAAGAGAAGCACTGAGAACCAGTCTGTTGGACAGACTTAGAGATATAAGGACAATAAGGGAGGGTGGGGTGGTGGGGGTAGGAAAGCCATCATAGTCATTCTGAAGACGTAGCCTCTCACCTTTTTTGAAAGGATCCCTGTTTGCTATTATTCCACTACTGCCATCTTTTTATTTCTTGTTCCCTGTCAGTCAGAAGATAGCAGGTACTGGCTATTTGAAGGTTTGTAAGATTTATAATATGGGACTTGAAAAATCTTAATATCTACCTGAATTAATTTCCCATTGCCGTCAAACCATTGGAGAACCCGAGTATCAGCAGGACCAAGTACAACATCCTTGCTTAAAGTAGAGTTTAAATCTCAAACTTGACATATTCAAAGAACTTTAGAGTGGAAAGCCCAGCTTAACTTCTTAAAACATTAGTAATAGTAGAAGCCCAAGACACAGTATCTGCATAATCATACACACTCTTCAAATCATGTTTAGTCATCCAAGACAGGTATGAAATTGTAGGATTCAGACAGCCTTACCTTTTGAAGGAAATCTGGCAGAACAATCCCACAAGGTGTCAACACCTGACAGAATAAACTGGAAGAAGGAAATTCTCTTATGTAATCAGTCTAATATATTACCTTCTTGTCAGCAGGGGAAGGGTTGGTATTAATAAGTGCTCTGCCTTTTTTGGAGAGTGAAGACTGAGGGTCAGGGTTATTGCGGACGGCATTTAATACACCCTCCAAAGCTAACATACTAGGAGGAATGGCTACAGCATGAAGTAAATTCACCTGCAGCATATCATACTTCCTCAAGTTTAGGGAGAATATCCACTTGTTCTCACACAAATACACTATTCATTCAGGAACTCGTCTTAGAAAAGAGAGATTTGGTGTAGTGGTACATTGCTCTGACTGTAGTGCAGAAGGTCCTGGGTTCAAGACTTGGCAGTGATGACTTTTTATGAACCTATAAGCTTCCCATTCATGTCAAGCAAAGCACCTCGCTGGCCCTCTTCAAAAGAAATCTCAACTAGTGGATGGGTAATAGAAAGTTCACCCCAAGGATCATTCCAGTTGCCCTGCTGGATAGACGCACTGTGAACTAACATTGGGTGGCACTGTGCCAGGGATATTTTGGGGGGCTAGGCTTGTAAAGGCACCAGGGCCATTAGCCTAGTACACACCTATGAACCCATGAACTCCTATGAATCAGTCTTTGGCTTCAAAATCAGACAAAGAAAAAGTTGTGTCTCTGTCTATGACAGAATCTTCTGACATTTTCATCCATAATACATTGGCCTAGTTAGTCTTCTGGTATGGATTTCTGCTCCCCGAGATAGAAAGCCTGCAATAAACTCCTGGTTAGTTTAAGAAAACCATTCTTATGAACAGACAAAATGTCTTTGATAAAGCAATGTCTAACTGTTTATTTCTTTTTTCTAGGTACTTCCCTTGAAGAAGACAGACTAAAAGATAGCATTTCATCCTGAGTAAGAAGTCCCTTTCAATGCCCTTCAAGCAGAACCTCCTAGAGGCATTCCCTGACCAAAACAAGATGGTTATTCCATGCCTGGATTGGACACAGGAACAGCCACAGAGGATGTGGCTAACCTTAATCCATGGTGCCATATGGGAGTACACCAGAGGAACATGGAAAAAACAAAGGGTGGTCTGAGGAACAACAAATGGCCACTGCAGAGTCAGCCACCAGCATCTGAAGCACTGTCTGAGCCCACAGTGTACATAAATGCTCCTATCCCAATTTTTTTCTTTTTAGGTACAGTGGGGAAAACAAACATTAGGACGGATGTAAGAATACATGCTGTAGCCTTGAAAGAAGCCTGATTGCCTGTAAGTGCAGCTGGGAAGAGTCGATCAGAAGGTAAGATGGCAGGCAAGTGTTCACAAGCACCAACATAAAATACATTTCTATCCCTAAAGTACACTTCATGATGCTTAAACATAACCCCTTTAAGCAAAATGCCTCAAGCAGTACAATAATGATGGTAAGCTGTCAAGAAGTGTACACAAGCCCAAGAACACTCAAACAGCATTTGAAATAAGCAAAATACTTCCTAATCTTTAAACCCTTAGGCTACAGTTAAGTTACTTTGAAGTCCTGGCCAACACAAAGGGACTCTGGCTGACAAAGTTTGCAGACGATTGCAAGTTGGGAGCTGTTATTAATTCCCCAAGTGATGTTGACATCCTACAGAAAGGCCTCATTGAGACCAATGACTGGTGTCAGAACCATGGCCTTGAGCTCAATGCCAAAAAATGTGTTGTCATCCCCTTTGGGAAAAACCCAGTTCCCATGAATTACCACACTGATGGTAGTCTACTGAACACAAAAGGTGTTATAAGAGATTTGGGAACACAGGTTGACAGCAACCTCTCTTTTAACCACCACAGTGTCACTGTGATCAGAAAGTCCTTCGATGTGGCACATCTCATTACTAAGGGTTTTGCATCCAAGAAGAAAGAGGTCATTGTCTCCCTCTACTCTTCCCTCATTAAGCCAGTTATCGAGTACAATGCCCCATTTGGCATGTACCTCACTAGACACCTGCAAGAACTGGAGAGGCCACAAATGTACCTCACAAAGAGGATCCTAGGCCTTAAATACTTGTCCTATATGTAACAGACTCAAAAAACTCCAACTATTCTCTGTCTCATATGGCCTACTTAGAGGTGATCTCTGCATGACTTATAAAGCCATGTCTGACCCAGCTCTGTTAGAAATGCTACATCTAAAGAAATCCCAATCCTTCTGCACCACACACTCCAGATACCTCTACCTAATTACCACAATCAACAGAACATGCTTGAGGGACAGGTTCATAACCCAGAGACGGCCCATGTTATGGAACAAGACTTCCCATACAAGTCAAACAGAGCATCTCACTGGCCCTCTTCAGGAGAAACCTTGAGTGGATAGGAAATAGAAAATTCACCCCAGGGATCACTCCAGTGGCTCTACTCAACAGAGGCACTGGGAACTAAGGTCAGGTGGCACGATGCCAGGGTAATCCTATGGGCTAGGCTTGTAAAGGCTCCAGGCTCATTAGCCTAGTACACACCTATGAACCTATGTCTCAAAGTAGTATATTTTTTCATGAAACCACCCCAGTATTCAGTAATAATTCTTGTAGAATTTTCTTCAGAAAATAAAACTAAATACATAAAAATATTTAAAAAGGCAATGCCTTCTGTGTGGGGACTTATCTACTAGAAATGAAGCCTTTAAGCAACAGCAAAGCCTAAAGAGCTGCTTTCCCTTGAAGCAGCAAAAAAGTACTGATGTTTTCTATTCTCTGACTGCTGATTTCCATTCTAGGGTCTAGCCAATCAACAGTTAGAATGCATAGGTATGGGTGAGAGCCAGAACTTTAAGAAGACTGGTCAGTTTTTGTATCCTGAGCAGGATGCAACCCAAACAGCCAAAGGCTACTGCAGCAGTGAGAATGATGAACATCTGATAGTGTAACCTATACACAGAAACCCTTAGAAAATGTCTGAAATCTGTGGCATTGGGGATATGATGATAAGTGTCTTTCAAGTCTAAAGTTAACAACAAACTTAAAGAGGAGGAATGAGAGGTAACAAAGTCTGTAGGGAAAACATTTTGAACTTTGGAACACTCACAAACAGATTTAGAAAGTACAAGTTGAGAAATGGTCTCAAAGAGGGGCCCGTACCAGAATAATTCTTGAGTAAAACCCTTTCCCCCCACAACATAAATCTCACTGAAAGCATTTGACTGATGACTAAGGTTCATAAGTTCACAGGTGTATACTAAGATAATGACCACCAGGGACCTTGTATGCTTAGCCGTGCAACCTAAATATGACCCACAGATTTGATTTATATAGAGGTGTTTTACTGACTGCCTCTGTACATCAAAGACATAGGAGCCAGACCAGGGGTGAATTTCCAATTACCTATTCATTGGCCCAAGTTGCTCTTAAATAGGGATAGGGAGGAAATCTTGTCACATGGATAGGGACCCTATTCTAAAAAATGGTAATCTCTGAGAAACTTATTCATCTCTCCAGTTTTTCCTATTTATGTCACAAGTAAACTTTTGATATTTTAATCTAGTAGTTCTGATGTTGATGTTTTGCAGATGTGCAAAAGATTCATCAAAACAGGGTCCAGGAATGCCTTGTATGCCAGGGAAAGATCACCTCTCAGAGGGCTGTATGATACAGAGTAAAGAGTCAGGGCTTTGAGGCAATCAGCATAGGACATTGTGTTTACTCCTTGTATTATTTTTGTAAGGTACCTTTGTGGACATTCCATTTTCTGCATGTGTCTGGTCAGGTACATACTGAAGGGGGCATTATACTCTATGATGGACCTGATGAGGGCCAAATACAGTGGTATGATGACCTCTATGGACCTAGATGTCATGCCTTTGCTTATAAGTTGAGCAGCACAGAAGAATTTTCTTACTACCTTGGACATATATTAGTTAAAGGCTAGGTTACTATGGATATGAGTTCCCAGATCCCTGACTAGTGAATCAACTTATAAGTGTGCTATATTCATGACGTAGTTACCCTGGGTGGCAGACTGTCCAAATCTTCACAGAACATTTACATTTTTGTCTTATAGCAACAATGGAGATTTTCTTTCTCTATTGTTACTCTTAAAAAAAAAAAATCTCTGTTACTTTTATTCAACAGCACTGATGTACTGTGCACGCATAAGAACATACCTCCTATATGCATGCTCATTACATCAAAAATCGCGGAAGAATGGCAAACAACACAGAGGAACACTACAGCATAGTTATGCAAAGGCATTATTTAAGAAAGGTCAGCAATTTCTTTCTTAAATAATGTCATTGTATAATAGCAATAACCCACTGGTGGATGTAGGTGTGTCAGGATTTACACATGGTTGGTTGTGTTTGATCATTCAGGCTTCACCCTTGTGACCAAACCATGACAACTGTGGATAAACTTGATACGCAAGGTATTGCCTGGAATACTGTCAACCAAATTCTCCACCCAGGGCATTCCTACACTCCCACACCCTGCCCCAATAACACACCCCAAGAAACTGCATCCATTTTAAATTAATACTTCACAGATACCATCAGCAAACTTATGCAGACTTCCAACCCAATCAACCACTCACCTCCCACCACCCCCTACTACAAAACTGCCCATTCTCACTAAATCCTGTTCCAACCAGCTACATTAAAAATCATCATCATCATCATCATCAGCCCCCTTTTTCCCATTTTTTCAACATAGGGTTGGGGTGTCGTGTTAACTGTCGCTAACTCTCTCAATTCAGTGCCACACTCATGCCTTCTTCAACACTCATGCCTGATTGTCGCAGATCTTCTTTCATTGAAAAACATTACATTATATTAAAAATCTTCTTCTGAAACTTAAATCATGTTCCCCTTTGGCTGATAACCTACCATCTCTCTTCCTAAAGGTTGCTGCTAACTCCGTAGCATATCCTGTCTCCATCCTCATAAACCACTCAGTCAGTGAACCCACTGTCCCTACTCTCTGAAAAAAAATCCATGTCATACCTATCCACAAAGGTGGAAATTCTGTCAAGCTCTCTAATTATTGATCTATTGCCATACTTTCTCCCCACTCTAAAATTCTTGAGCACTATCTTCATAAACCAATCTTGGCTTATCTCGCTCAAGAAAACCTGATCACCCCTACCCAGCATGGCTTCCACCTCAACCACAGCCCACTACTGCACTTATTTCCTTTACTAACTCCATCTCCCTAGCCAGAGACAACAATAAACTAGTGTCCTGCCTCTTTTTAGATCTCTCCAAAGCCTTTGATACTGTCTGTCATTACATCCTCCTCTCCAAACTTTCTCAACTCAGCCTCTCCTCAGCAACTATCTCTTGGTTTAACAGCTACCTCACAGACAGACAGCAATCTGTGAAATGGCTCTCGGCTCTGTCTCCCTTTCTCCCCATCAAAATGAGCATCCCACAAGGCTCAGTTCTAAGCCCCCTTCTTTTTAACATCTTTACTAACCAACATCACACTTCCTGTCCCTTATACAGTAAGCAAACAATTTATTTCACAATCATCTCCATTGCTGTCAACCCCTCTGACATGCTCATCCTGACACAAACATCTTTCAACCATACTGAAACATGGCTTACTAACAACCAACTCATACTTAACCCTAATAAGACAAAACTTCTCTTCCTCCCAAAATCCCTCTACCATCTTAAATCCTCATTTACCATCTCTTCCCTTAACAACACTAAGCTCCTTGGAGCAATCATAGATGACCAACTTAAATTTTACCTCCATGTATGCCACTGTATCAAGAAAACCCATCAAAAGCTCAGCCTACTGTATAGAAACAATTGGTTCCTTATATCGCGGTGGTGGTGCTGTGGTAGCGTTGTCGCCTCACAGTAAGGCGCTGTCCGGTTCGATTCTCAGGTAGAGCGTCTTCTGTGTGGGCTGGTGACTCGGCATGTAAAAATCAACTACCAATCTTTATCGGACCAGAGTTCCACTGTGGTGACCTCTAACCGGGAAAAGCCGAAAGACACAACAACAAGGTTCCTTACATCAGACTCTAGAATCCCACTTGCCCAAGCATACCTTCTCCGTAACCTCTTCTACACCTTGCAAATTGTAACTAACTTATAGTCCTCACTACTTTCCAAACTCAAAACCACCTACAATAAAGTTTCTAGATTTGCAGCTAATCTGCCTTCTAAATCACACCAGTGTCACACTCTCCAGACACTCAGATGGCTAAAGTTTCCTGACCAACTCTTATTTACTCAACTTATCATCCATTCTATCTGGAACAAGCCCTACTGCTGCCCTAACACCTCCTCACCTGTCTCCCTCTATAACCCTCCTCGATCCCTCAAAAGCTCAGACCAATGTCTCTTACAGATTCACAAGCCTAAAAAAAATATTGGACAGAATCTCTACAGCTACTTTCCCTCTTTTTCTTTGAACACGCTTCCCATGATCCTCAGAAATATTATCCATCTCCATGAATTCATGAAAACTCAAAAATTACCTAAACAGTACCGGGACCTGTCACTGGAATCATCCCACTTGAACCCTTTCCTTTCTCCTCCATTTCCTTCTTCATTCCTGCCTTTCCTTCCTATTCCTCCATTTCCTAAATTATCTTATCAAAACTAACTTCCTTATTATGACAAGACAGTCGCCTACTACTCTCCATGCTCCTTCACTTCCTAGTTCTGGAACCATGTTAGCTGCACCCTAATTGCAATTTGTTTTTTGTAATAAATATCTGCACCTAGTACAGCTTATAAAACAAACTGCTTTGAATTGTACAGTCTACTGATGACAATCCTAATGTGCTTTTGCCAGTTTATTGTTATTACCTGATCCTTTACTTACTACATAGTTTAAATGTCTCTTTTGCTGTTTTCTCTTGTACTGCAATGGACATTTGCTTAATTATTTTATTGTATATATTTTACTGTATTTTACTTCAATCATGCAATTTTTCTTGCTTAGTTGTAATGTGGAGCTTTTCTGCCTGGGCTCCGCTGAAAAAGGGCATTACCTCAGTCAGACTATCCCAATCAACAAAAATGTCAAATAGATAAATAACAGATAAAGCCTAAGGAAAAGTTGGCTTCAGGGACCCCGAAATTGAGGGGCACTGCAAGCAGCTGATGTTCAGCTGTTGGGGAAGTGAAAAAAAATGTTTAAAAAGCAGAAAAGGTTGGTGCTCAGTTCCCTCATTTTTCTATCACAGCTTCACACAAAATGTACATTTTTGTACTAATTTGTTTTTCCGTATTGAATGATTATGTTTTTAGATGATGATTATTTGTCAACTGCTGCTGCAAGTTTGAAATTGTCATCACAAGATTAGGCGTCCAGCATTTTATATTCATTCCCCAAAGGCTTATGTATGCTTAAATAAACCTCTTGAGCTTTGATTACAGGGTTTTTGGACCCTTACTATACCAACTAGCATTAGTACAGCTAGAATTACACAGGTATATTGAGGCATAAACAAAACAGTTTAGAGCTGATATACATTTTCAGTAATAATGCTGGTTACCAAGCAGTCTTTAAATGAATAGATGAACTGTTTTAATTTACTATGCATTTATATGAACTCTACACGTCATCTAAAGAAGGTACTTTGGAAATCCCTTAGAGCACAAATCAGACAGGGGCTTGCCATGCATAGTCATATGGGTCACAAACAACCACCAGTTCACTAGAAGAGGAAAAAAAAAACAGAAAAGAAAACAATTACAGAACATGGTACACAGCTTTGCTATCAGCCTTATCTGCTGTTATAGTCCTGTAAGCCACCTTTGAATTCTGAAAAATACATCATTAACATATGTAAAGTTCTACATCTATAAATTATGGTCACTGATGCAAAAACAGAGTAACTGCTATAAAGTCACTATTCAGTGCTGCTACCATGAGGCATGGTTTGCCCTGATAAAGTGAGCTATTATTTCTAATTGTTCTTCCCTAAATGGCTGAAAAAATATGCAAGAGACAGCAAGATCCAAGTGGGACTAGCAACAGATAAGACCTGATCTTTCATTAAATCTGTTTTTTTTTTATATATCTTATTCTGGATTCCTGTGGTTTCTTGTTTAGTTACAAATATTAATTGATGCTCAGCTGTCTGGCTGTAAAGGTGATGAGAATTCTGGGACAGAAATGTGAAACTAACTGAAATGGGCACACGACTTGAATAGTTACTGCAGTGTAGCTTATTTTATTTTTATTGTGGGCAGCACAGTGGTACAGCGGTTAACATTGTTACCTAACAGCAAGAGGTTCTCTGATTCGATTTTCAGCTGGGGGTGCCTTCTGTGCAGAGTCTGCATCTTCTCCCTGTGTTCGTGTTGGTTTCCTCTGGGTGCTGTAGTTTCTGCCCACATCTCTCCAGGCCTCCTCTAAAAATGGGCTCTGTCCCAGTCGGACTTTCCTGGTAAACAAATGTTAAATAAATACATTTATTTGCTGACCAGTGTATAATGCTGATCCATCCAAATGGATCATTTTCAGGCTCAGCCTGGGGATACAAAGCTGCAGATATACCCAATAAAAACAGAAGCATTGGCTATACATGAAAAAGAGAGACACAATTACAGTATGACTGCAGAATGTAATAACACAGTAGGTTAGATTGTTTATGAAAATGGTTTATGTAATTACAGAGATTGTACAATAGAGGTGCTAAGACCTCTTTACAGCTATTTATAAAATATAGAGGAAGGTTTAATAAGAGAAAGATGGTAGAGGAGAAATGAAAGTAAGGGTGGGGGGAGGAAGGGCGAGATGTGAGAGTTGTGGAGGATTACTAGGGCGACAGTAAACCACAGAAGCAGAGTTATGCTTGAGGAAGTAATGTAATCAGTGAGGCTGAGTGAGTGGAGAAAGGTAGAGGGTTAGGTGACACCTCTTTTATGGAAATATTTACACTGTGCTTCTTTGAGTAAGAATAATTTGAGTTCTGTGCAAAATCTTGCAAAGATGGAAATGGATTATGTATGTGGTTAAAAAAAGCAACTACTTGAATATATAGTTTATTGGATAGATACCAGAAAATGTGGAGTGATTGAGAAGGGCTTTTACCCCCATAGAGAATTAACCTAAACCCTCAAAATCAGTCCACCCCCAAATGACACTGTTGAGGTATACCAAACTAATATCAGAACTTACAAAAAGGGATATTCTATTCAAAGAAGGCATGCTACACCAAAATGGATAATGTGCTTCATAAATATGCTATTTTTTTACGGCATACTCTAACAGTGTCTGATCCCAATGTGAAGATTTTGGCATAATCTAAGGATAGTAGAGATCACAGTGTCACCTATATGTCAATAACAGTACTGCAGGCATTACAAAGGAAACACTGTGATGTCTGCATTATAATAGCTGGAATTACATAAGCAGCATACTATGTGTCCCCCACTTGAGCTGCATAAGCTTTATGTCTGAATTTTAGTTGTAAAGTCAGCTACTGTGTACAACAGGGCCAACACTGTGCAGGATGCTACTGCATATGAGTGCCTGAGTCATCTAGGACACTAAAATGCATCCTCACCAGTGTGTAATGCTCCCTTAGTACGTAAGCAGAGGTACTGCAGGCAAATGCTATCCTCCAATGTTAGGTCATCACTTACAGTGCCAACATAAAGAGGAGGTTATGGCTAAGTTATGGCTATAAGTAGTGGCTCAGTAGCACAGTTTGATAAACACTAGGTGTGATATATATTAGGATGGTGCAGTGGTGCAGCGGTTGCATTGTCACCTCACAGCAAGAAGTTGTCCGGTTCAGTTCTTGGCTGTGGTGTCTTCTCTGCAGAGTCTGCATGTCCTCCCTGCATTCCTGTGGGTTTCCTCTGGGTATTCCAGCTTCCTCCCATGTCACAAAGACATACGTCTGAAGAGTTTCTCCTGGGGCCTCCGCTGAAAATTGGCTTCTTTCCAAGTCGGACTTTACCGGTAAACAAATGTAAAATAAATAATAAGTTATGCTCATTTCAGAAACAGCTAATTTGATTCACTGGCCTACACCACTGCACTGCAAGCAAACATAGGCATGCCAGTGTACTCTTACTCAACATTTTGGTGTAGTCCGGCACATCTGGCTTTCAGAATTGGGAGCAGACCTCCACGAATCCCCATTACCCTACACTGCCTGAGGTACTGTAAAGGTCTTTTTTGGAACTAGGAAAGCTTGGTGTACAGTGCTAGCCTGAGCATACATGCCTTTGGAATCTAAAACCTCTATGTATTCAGCAAAATTACCTCCAAACTGATACTTCTTTTATATTGTTCATAGGTTCATAGGTTCATACTAGGCTATCTGCCCTAGGGCATTTATAAGCCTAGCCAGAATGTGTTTGGCTTTCGCCACCCATTTTAAATTTATTTTGCTATGCTCTTTTTCGAGGTTAGTATACTGTGCCTCTGTCTAACAGTGACACAGAAGTGATACCCGGGGTAAACCTACGATCTCCCATCCACTCATCAAGATTCCTCTTGAAGAGAGTCAATGAGGGACTCTGCCTAACCTGGACTGGGATTTTATTCCAGAGTGAAGGGAGCCTCTGGGTTATGAATCTGTCCCTCCAGCATGTCCTATTTATTTCAGTGCTGAGGTTCAAGTCTCTCGAGCGTAGCTAGATGGGATTTGGATTTTCTGAGGTGCAGCATGTCCATTAATTCCGGGTTGGACATGGCTTTATACATCAGGCACAGATCGCCTCTGAACAGGCGGTATGCCACTGAGTAGAGCTGGAGTTTCTTTAACCGGGCAGCATATGGCATCTGTTTGAGCCCTTTGGTCCTCTTGGTGAGGTACTTTTGGGGTCTTTCCAGTTGCTGCAGGTGTCTGGTAAGTTACATCCCAAAAGGGGCATTGTACTTAATTATGGGCCTGATGAGGGATGAGTAAAGAAGCACGATGACCTCCCCTGATCTAGATGTGAATCCCTTCATGATTAGGTGGGCTATATAAAATGTTTTTCTAACCACTTTGGCCACGTGGTTGTCAAATGAGAGATTGCTATCAACTTGGGTCCCCAGGTCCCTAATTACTTCTTCTGTACTTAATGGATTACCACCTATGTGGTAATTTGTGGGCACTTTGTTTTTGCCAAAGGGGATGACTATACACTTTTTGGCATTTAGCTTGAGGCCATGGCTCTGGCACCAGTTGTCTGTTTCTATGAGGCCCTTTTGGAGGATGCTTGTGTCGGCTGGAGAGTCGATTATGGCGCCCAGTTTGCAGTCATCTGCGAACTTGGTCAGCCACAGTCCTTCCGTGTTGGCCTGTACCTCCGAGAAATATATACCGAACAAGAGAGGTCCCAGGACTGAGCCTTGTGGGACACCACTTGTAACTGGTTTGGAGTCTGACAATGGCTCCAGCAATTCTAACCATGTGGGTTCTGTCCTTGAGCCAATTTGCAATCCATCTAGTGACATAGGGGTTTATATTTAAGCTGATGAGCTTATCTATAATGCCCGAGTGGGGTATTGTATCGAAGGCTTTTGCGAGGTCCAGGTAGGCTGTGTGGACCACCTTCCCCTCGTCAATGGCCTTGGTGACTATTTCAAAGAAATCAACCAGGTTTAAGAGGCAGGATCTGCCCTTAACAAAGCCGAACTGGGTAGGATCCAGTGTCTGTAGGTCCCCAATATCTTTATTTATGAGGTCCATGATGATCCTTTCCATAGCTTTGCAGACCAAGCTAGTCAGGCTTATGGGGCGATAGTTTCCAGGATCCGTTGAGGCACCACCTTTATGGAGAGGGACCACTGTTGCTGTACGCCACTCTTTGGGCACATATCCTGTAGTAAGGCTGAGATTGAACAGTAGTTTTATGTTTGGGTTTAGCTCTTCTTGGAGTTCATGTAGGACGCAGCCTGGGACACCGTCTGGTCCCATTGATGCTGTGTTTTTTGCTTTGGAGAGGGCGGCTCTTACCTGAGCATCTGAGATGTCAGGAAGGCAGCACTCTGCTGGGATAGATATTTGCCCTTTGGTGGGGAGTTTGCACTGAACCTGTCAGCTAGGATGTTGGCAATGTCTGTGGGTTCAGTGTATTTTTTGTCATTTTGGACTAATTCTGAGCATATCTGGGAATTACCACCCAGGTTCCTAACATAACTAAAGAAAGCCTTGTGATTACCCTTAGTGTCCTGTGCAATTTTTCTCTCGAAGCTGGCCTTAGACGATTTTATGAGTGCCCGTAGTTTTTTGCTAATACTAATCAGTGATGCCTTCCCTTTTTGGGATTTTGCTCTATCATTTAGTAGCTTCCTCCTTCTATTGTATAATTTGTTTATGGCTGGGGTCCACCAGACAGGACATCTGCCTTTGGAGGATTGGGTCTTGGTTTTATTTGGGATCGCATGATCCATGCATTCCTGAAGGTATTCATAGAATGCGTTTATAAAGGATTCTGCGGTCTGGGCCATATTTTCCACAGGCCTGGGGGCTTTGAAGGATTCCACCTCGGTTTTGAGGAGTGTGAAATTTGCTTTAGAGAAGTTTTTCACTGTGGTTTTCTGGGCAGGGGGTGGGGTCAGGATGTGAATATCCAGTGAGATTAGTTTATGGTCTGATCTTACCAGTGAGGGATACACTTCTGGTCTGGAGCATAGAGTCCCCATGTTGGTGATGATCAGGTCCAGTATGTTTTCCCCTCTTGTGGGAGTGGTAACAAGTTGTTCCATAACATTTGAGTTTATAAATTCTAGGAACCTTTGGGCTAGGGTGTTGGAGCTAGAGTAATGCTCCCATTCTATGTATGGGTAGTTGAAGTCGCCCAATATAATGGTGTTTGGAGAGACCTTCATATTTTCCAGTGTTCTCAGAAAGGCCGAGTGGGGTTCCTGGGTTTGGGAAGGTGGTCTGTAGCAGGCTATAAACTGGAAGGCAGTTTTACCCACTGTTAGTTGCACATGGATAGTCTCTGATGATTCGTGCTTTGCCACCAACCTGGAGGTGTGGGTATCTTTGATGAATATCGATACTCCCCCTCCTTTTGTGGTTCGGTCCAAGTTTTGGGGCCGAAAAGCATGGTATGAGGTATAACCTGGTAGTGCTGGGGTGCTCTCGGGAGCCCTGAACCAGGTTTCTGTTACTGCACAGATATCGATGTTCTCCATGCTAAGGAGAGTTTTGAGTGCGTGCATTTTGAGGTTTAGACTTCTGGCGTTGAGTAGCATTACTCTTAGTTTCTTATCCCTTGTGATACCTATGGAGGTGGGTTTGTCTTTTGAGCCTTGCCTAAAAAAGGCACTATGGGGGTAGCAACAGCCTTTGCCAATATCCGAAAGCCCAGGGGTGACAGGTGCAAGCCGTTCCTAGCGAAGCATCGTGGCTTGTCGAGCATATCATCCCAAGCTGACAGGCACTGGATCCCCTTTGAATGACACCAGTACTTAAGCCAATTGTTGAAATTGATCATCTTGTCTTCATATTGTGGCATCATTCTTGGTGAGGGTAAGATGCTACTCAAGGTCAGGGTCATACCGGCCTGGGCTACATGCTCAGAGAGCACCTTTATGTCTCTTTTCATGTAGTCCAGGGAGGTACGTCTCAGGTCATTCACACCAGCATGGACAATGACTGAGTCATATTTGTACTTGCCTTGGAGTGACCTGAGTGCTTGTGTTATGTGACGGATCCTAGCGCCCAACAGGCTGCTCACCATGACCCTCTCCTTGTTCAGCCTGGTGAGCGGGACGTCAGTGTGCCTGATGATAGAGTCACCTATTACAAGTGTATCAGGTGTGTTGTTTAGTCTTAAGGGCTGTGACTGTTCGGCACACTGGCTTTGTGAGATATGTGTTGCACGTGTTTTGTTTTGGGGTAGCGGTTGCTTGGGTGTCTGCTTTGGAGGTCTCTGCTACTTAGGCAGATCTTTATTTAGAGCCTCCGAGTATGTTTTTGTGTGATTATGTGTTTGGTTTGCTGTCGTGGTAGGTCTATGTGAGACTGGAATTGTAGTGAGTGTGGTTTCCTTCTCCTCCTTGACTTGTGAATATCATACACTATATACGTCTATGCAATATTTGCATTTTTGTACTGTTTGGACCCTCTACTAATTGTATGTATGTGTTATCTTTTCATCACTCCTTAACTTTCAGGCTGTGTCTGAAATGGGTCCTCTCTGGATCAGTACACTACATTTGTCAACCAATATAAATAAATAACTTAATTTCTTAGTCCCCTTACTATATTTTTCGTATAGCTTGCTTAAGTGTGACTCTGTTCACCTTTTGTAACCTCTGTGGTCTTTACTCATTTAATTTTGTCATGCATGTGATTCAGGCTGTCTAGCACCTTTACTGGAACAGTAATTTTCATTCAGTAGTTTGCCTAAATGTAAACTAATGTATACTAAGTGACAGTTGCTGGTTTCTGACCGAGACAAAGATGTGCTGGGTTTCCTAGTATTCATATATAGTTATTAGGCCTGCTATACCCAATTCATATCCTTAAATACTCCCTTGCAGTGGTCACTGCAGAGAAAACTGTAGGAAACAAGAATACAAAATTGTAATTTTCTGGAGGAAACATCCAATAGATGATGCAGAAATGTAATTCTGTTAGAGGGAATGACAGAAGACTTCTCCAAAATTTAATGAAAACTGAGGTTTTGGAATAGATTTTTGACAAGCAGCAGAGATTATTGCCAGTCTTGAAAAGAGAATGCCAAAATAAGGAAATTGTCTAAATGTGGAAAAATGTGAATGCCTTGCAGGCTGCAAAAAAACAATCAGTGGTGTTAGCCACTTTGCCAATACCCTTGGATTTGTGGAAAGACCAAAGGATAAAGAATGGAATCAAAAATGTAAACCAGAAACAGAATATCTTAACATGTTGTCTGAAGCTTTTGTGAATGATTATGTGGTGATATGCATCTTTTAGGTCTACACAATAAAGGAAAAATCGAATAAAACCATGTTGAATGGTAAGCATTTTGAACTTTGGAATTTTTATGTAAGGTGTAGGAAAGAGAAATCCTGTACAGAGCTCCAGATTCCCTCATTTTGGAGCATTAGGAAAATTCTTGAATAAAACACTTCCTTTTTGAGAATCTGGAATAAGCTCTATTACTCCTTTTGAAAGCATGTGGGAGATGATGGAAGAAAAGGGATTGGTTTGAATTTATGGGTGTGGAAGAATCCCTAGGTTTGGAGGAATGGTGTTCCACTGTCATATGTATCCATCCTTGATAATTTACAACACCCATAAGTCTGTTAGGATCTGTTTCCAGAGGCAAAGAAAGAAAGATTGCCTGCAAGGTTCAGAGGATGTTCAGCATGGAGAAGGAGGGGGTTGAGAGGAGAAGATATCCAGGAATTTTTTTAGACTGCCACTGGACCAGGTCAGAAAATTTTTCTTCAAATTCTCTGCTATTGTTTTTTGTACTGCTGGTTCCCAAACATATGGTGGGTTTATTTAAAGAGGTCTCTGTAATATCCCTAGGACTTGAAAAGTAATTTCTATAAAATTTATGAATGGTGCACTGAAATATATATTTGACCCCTTGCTCTGTCATCTGAAGCAGAAGTCCCAAACAGTAGTTCTATTCTTTATGTAGTAGGGAATTAAAAAAATGTGTCATCTGAAGCAGAAGTCCCAAACAGTACTTCTATTCTTTTTGTAGTAGGGAATTAAGAAATTGTGACTTAGCATCCTCAGGCATATTTTGAGATATACGACATGCATACCTACCCATAATTGACCCAGTTGCAGCTGTTTGGATGCTACACCAGCAGGATTATAACAGCATTTTAAGGAATGCTTAATGACCTGAGTTACATAAGAGATTGTCTTAAGCAGAGACGATTTAATGCCTGAAGAAGGTAAATCTGCCAGGGCCTTATCCATTTCAGAAAAAGATGCAAGCAAATACTTTACCATGTGGGCTTAACAGTTAACAGTCCTAACAGCAAGAGTAGAGAAAGTGTAAACTTTTTTTCCGAAAAGGCTCATCCTTCCTTATCTGAAGGCAGGATTTGTAGCAGTATGGAGTTTTGATCCAATATCCTTGGCTAAGGAAATGACAACTTTATCAACTACTTGTTTATGGAAAGGGAACTTAAGGGTCAGTGGCACTTAAGGTTTAGGGGTGTCTACCTGCAAAATATTGTTGTATCCTTTTTCACATCTCAGAAATGTCTGTTTCTTTCCACTGGAAGAGATTCCTTATCCTTCCAGTGGTGTTTGAAAAGGAAATTCAGTACTAAGGCAACAAAACCTCTATCCTCTTCTTCCTATTACCCTAGGAGCCCCTCAAGGTTCCATCCTAGGCCCTCTACATTTCACACTATTTGCTACCAAACTCTATATAGCAATACTGCATGCTTCTGTTGTTCAGTATGCAGATGATTCCACACTAATATGCACTGCTCCTTCATTGCAAGAACTACAATCACTAACTCAAGATACTCTCTCTTCAGTTTTAGCATGGATAAATAATTCACAGCTAATTCTGAACCCCAACAAAACCAAATTCATGCTTTCCATCCTACATGACCTACTGTGCCCCTGCCCTCACTTAACATTGTGTCTAGGAACAACACTATCATCTCACCCGTAGCCCACCCCAAATGTTTGGGGGAATGTGATAGACAATAGTATGAGATTTGAAGTCCATATATCTCAGACCATACAGAAAGTGCACAACAAACTGAGTGCATTATACAGAAATAAGCAGTATCTTGCAAACAGCACAAAAGCAACTATTGTACAAACACATCTTATTTTAACTCTTCTCTAGGCCTCAGCACTTAGTAGCAGCACAGGCTGCATCATGTATCTTAGCATGGATGACCTCTCTTTTAGGTTAATTCAAGTCTGTCAGTGTGGCTGTCAGTTTGGGATTTGTGTTCCTGTTAGGAGGGTAAAACTTTAATATTTGAAGGTGTACATAGTTTAGTGTATTAGTATTAAGTTAATAGGTTTTAGATTGGAATTGGGGTGTGTTTGTTTTTTGTTTGAAGGCTTTCAATAAAACAAAAAGTTTTATAAGATGTGACATAGGCTTTAATGGATATGACAAGAAACAACTGTATAAAAGTTCGACCTGCCAAACAGTGTTTGCATGTAACACAAAAGCTGGAACTAGACATTTAACAAAAAAGGTGTTATACATAAAAGGTGGGAATAGTAACTTTTTAAATACAATGATGTTTTCTTTAATGTCTTTAAATGTAAATGGACTCACAGATAAATACAAACAAGAAAAAGTAGTGAATTATATTAAAATGTAGAGTGCAAATAGCTATGTTACAGGAGACACACTTAGAAAGAAATAAACATGTGAATTTGATAAAGAAAGGTTTTCAGGATGGTTATTCAGCAGAATACCTGGGACAAAGGAAAAGACAAGTACTTATATTAACTGCAAAAGGAGCTCCAGTAGTGACAGAAGAAGATAAAAAGATAATAATGGCAGATTTGTAGTGCTAAGGGGCTAGTGGCAAGGGAAACGGATTACACTAGCATGTATTTACATTCCACCTAAAACTGGTGTACTGGAGCTTAAGAAAATTCTGGGAGAAATAATCAGTTTTCAGCAAGGAATATTACTTGTAGGTGGGGACTGGAACTTTCTTTGTAGCAATGAGGATGTCTCTGGGGGCCCAGAAGGGAAAATATAATAAAGGCCTACCTTGACCTAGCCAAACCCTTCAACACTATTCACCACTCGAGCATAATAGATAAACTCTCCCAGCTAGGCATCAACCCATATGTTACCACATGGGTAGCTAACTGGCTCACTAAAAGAACCCACTCAGTCAAAATAAGGGAAGCCACCTCTAGTAGTAGACCCACAACACACGGCATACCCTAAGGATCGGTCTTGGGGCCCTCTACTGTTTGGGATATACTTTTCTGAGGTGCAAGCCAAAACCAGTGGTCTGTGGCAGACCAAGTTTGCAGATGACTGCAAGCTGGGCACTGTCATAAATTCCCCTAGTGATGTGAACATCCTCCAAGAGGGCTTTACCCAAACTAATGACTGGTGCCAGAAGCATGGCCTGAAACTGAATGCCAAGAAATGCATCATTATTCACTTTGGGGAAAATGGCATCCCAACTAATTATCACATTAATAACAAAGTACTAAGCACACAATCAGTCATGAGGGACTTGGGCACCCAGGTTGATAGTAATCTGACTTTTGACCACCAAGTTGCCTCTGTTGAACAAAAGGCTTTTTATATTGCCCACCTCATACGTAAGGGTATTTCATCCAGGAAGAAGGAGGTCATAACATCCCTGTGCTCCTCCCTTATCAGACCCATTGTCGAGTACAATGCCCCCTTCGGCATGGACCTTGCCAAGCACATGCAGCAGTTGGAGAGACCACAGAGGTTCCTGACCAGGAAAATCCAGTGTCTCAAGCACCTGTCCTATACAGATAGGCTAAAAGCCCTGCCCCTGTACTCAGTCTAGTGCAGACTGCTCAGAGGTGACCTGTGTCTGGCATACAAAGTTGTCTCAGACTCAGCCTTGATGAAGTTGCTGCATATGCGTAAGTCAAACTCCACTTGTGCAACTCACACGCAAGGTCTCAACCTGGTCTGTGACATTAGTAAAACTTGTTGGCAGGATAGATTTGTGTCCCAACAACTCCCCCATCTGTGGAATAGACTCCCTCTCCATGTCAAGCAGAGTACCTCACTAGCCCTCTTTAACAGGAACCTGGATGACTGGATAGGAAACAGAAAATATACCACTGGAATCCCACCTGTGTTCCTGCTGGACAGGGAAAACATGTGCTGACTTTGTGGGAACATGGGTGAAATTATTAGCTAATCTTATAAGGGCCTCCAGGCTAATAGCCTAGTATCGTTCTATGAACCTATAAGGAGGGTAGATTTTTGAAGAAATTTATGAAAATATTTGGCATGCAAGATATGAATTCATTAATAGGAATTTGGGGTGAATTTACATATTATTTCTCAAGATATAAAAAAATGGGCTAGGCTGGAAAGAATTTACATTTCACAGGAACACGTGCATTTAATTGAAGGTCTTGATACCCACCCAATAACTATTTCAGATCATGTGCCAATAATAGCTAAAATAAAAACACAGGGCGACAAAATAAAAATGAGACTTTGGCACTTTTCCACCTATCTGTTGAAAAGAGAGAAATTTAAGGAATGGGTAGTGGAGATTATGCAGGAATTCTTAGAAAGAATAGAAATTTATTCTGAAAATATAGCTATGGAGTCAGATAAAATTAAGGTAGAGTTTAAAAATAGGGTGGAAATAAAAGAAAGGGATCTATGATTAAGAAGTAACAAGAATTATTTAGAGGGACTGACAAATGATAAAGTACTGCAGCATAGGGAGAATCTCACAGAAGAAAAAAGAGGATCAACTGCAGAATGCTAGGCAGAAAATAAGGGATTACCTCGATAATATGCATGAGCTTGGAAAGTTGCTGTTAAGCAATTGTTTTTTGATAATAACACTAGAGCACAAAACCTTTTAGCACAACGACTCAGGCAACAGAAAGTAGAAAGGACTGTTGCCAAACTCAGGGCACCTATAACAAAGAAGGGGAGCGCTACAGAATCCTGAAAGCTCAAAATCCTGAAGACCAAAATCCTGAAAACACACAGAATACCAACACTTACTATATTCCAGCACAAGCACATACAGAAACAAATAAAACACAAACCATATTACTCTTCTCCAAGTATAAACAGGGGGGCAAGCCCCCCTGGACCCCCCATGTGGGGGGCTACACCCCGTACAACCCCTGCTACATAAATATATCAACTCCGAGATTGCAGTTAGTGTACTGAAGTGCAATCTTGGAGTTGTTATATTTAACTAGCAGGGGGTGTGCGTGTGCAGCTCCCCACATGGGGGGTGTAGGGCAGCTTGCCCCCTTGCATATAGTTTAAGGGTAATATGTTTCTGTATGTAATTGCGCTGGAATATAGTAAGTGTTGGTATCCTGTGTGTTTTCAGGATTTTGAGTTTTCAGGATTTTGAACTTTCAGGATTTTGGGCTTTCAGGATTCTGTAGCCTTCCCCAAAGAAGGTAACAAGAGATCCTATAGAGGTATTATAAATATTTCGCAAATTCTATGAGTCTCTATAAAGCAGAAACACATGAAAATCAGGATAAGATGCAAATGGAAATGTTTACAGAAGAATTAAATAAGCCGGGGCTACAAAAGATGAGGCTCAGTTACTAACAGTTGGGATAGGAGAAGATGAGATAAAAATTGTGATGTATAACCCATCTACAGGAAATCCCTAAGAATAGATAGTATTCCTGTGGAAGTTTGGAAGCTAGGAGGAAAAAAACTGATAAAGATCTGGAAGATTTTGTTTAACAATATCTTAAGAGGAGGAGAAGTACCACCATCTTGAAAGAAAGCAATGGTAGCTGTAATACCTAAAGAGGGTAAGGATCCATCAGATCCATCTTCATACAGGCCCATTTCAATACTAAACCATGATTATAAAGTGCTCATGTCTATAATGGCTAAAAGAATGCCAAAACTGATAGATATGGATCAGTATTGTTTTGTGGAGGGGAGGCAAACATTTGACAACATTAACAGAAAATTGATAATCCAGAGGGAAGCAGAAGGTAAGAAAACACCATTGTTGTTGGTGGGTCTTGACGCAGAGAAAGCATTTGACAGATTAAGCTGGACTTTAAGAGCAGGGCAATGGATGCATTTGGATTTCCTGAAAAAACTTATAAGGTTGATTAGGAGAACATATGAGGGATTGGAGGCGAGAATTAAAGTTGGTGGGGTGCTCTTGCTAATTTCCTCTTGAGCAGAGGAACCAGGCAGGGGTGTCCTCTTTCACTTTTATTATTTGCATTATGCTTAGAATCATTGGCAAAGAAAATATGGGACTTCGGAATTCAAGGATATCATTGGTATGGTAGTCAAGAAAAGCTGACTTTATTTGCAGATGATATTATTTTGTACCTGACAAAGCCAGAAAAAGACATTACAGTGTTGTGGAACATTTTGAGACAGTTTCACATCTTTTCGGGATACAAAATTAATGAAGCTAAAACAAAGGCAATAGCAATAAATTATGTACCTACACATGAACTGGTTCAGGAATACCCATATTTATGGTGACATGTTAAAATATTTAAGAGTATAGATTAAAAATTATTCTAGTGTGGCAGCTAAGGATATTTGGGAAGAGGCTAAATAAAAGATAATACAAAAACTGAGAAAGTGTAAGCTTTGTTATATGGATGTGGATAGTAAGATACAAGCAGTTAAAATGTTTTTAATCCCTTTAGTCTTATACACAAGTCAGGCATATTTTATCAACCAGAGGAGAAGTTGTTGGTAGCAATTAATAAAGAGCTGAAGGACTTTATCTGGGAGGGGAAGAGAGCAAGAGTCAAGTGGGATAAATTGATTCTTCCAGTAGAACAGGGCAGATTAGGATTACCCAATCTGAAGGGGTATTTCAGAGCTACACAGTTAAGACTCCTGTACATAGCACAAGCAGAAAACTATAATTCAAAGTGGATAGGGATATTGATGAAATGCTGGGGAAGTTCAAGAAACAAGGAGAGAGAGGAATTCTGGATGCAGGCCTTTAAGGAGAATAACAATAATTATGTAGAATATTATATCCATAAAATAGCAGAAAGTATTCTAAGAACTAAGTCACATGGCAATGGAGAAAAGAGATTCTGCCGATAGGGATGACTGCAATTAGCGATACAGACAATAGGCAAGAGGGGGAATTTTATTGGAGAAAACTGGCAAAAGAACCAAGGTATTGGGAGCAAATAACTAGAGAGGGAAAGAGGATAAAATGGGAAGACACCAAGAATTTATTTGGACTACAGGTTAGAGATTGTTTTCTGTATCAGAGATTGATATCAGACTATAGGAAAAGAGAAAGAAATAGAGGGGTCCTAAATGAAAGACCAGCAGTGGTAGAGTTTTTAATAGAATCTAGAGGCTGCCATTAAAAAGGAATAATTAGTAGAGCATATAAGATATTGCATGATAACTACAAGAATCAATCAAATGAGGGTAGAAAGGATTGGGAAGTGAGACTGGATAAGCAATTCGTAAAGAAGCAATGGGAGGATATATGTATGTCTCCTAAATATACAACAAAATCTAGACGATTTAGGATTTTTGCCTGGAAATGTTTACATAGATATTTTAATACCCCAAGTAGACTCCAGAGAATTTTTCCTCAGGTAGACAGTAAATGGAGGTGTGAAGGGGAAGAAAGAGGTAATTGGGAACATATGTTCTAGGAGTGCAGTGAGTTGACAGACTTTAAGGATTCCCTGCGGGATGCACTGTCAAGAGATGCTGGGTGTGGAGATTAGTCTGACGAGGGAGATGATTTTTGTGAGCTATGATACAGAATCGGACTTGCCTAGACATGGTAAGGCCTTGCTGTGTCTAATAATGCTGGCTGCCAAAAAAGCAATTACTTAAAAATGGGAATCAAAATCTAAACCAACTATACTGAAGTAGTGAATATTGTAACAGAGGTAAAACAACTGCAACTGAGATCTTTAGAAAAAGGTAGGAGCAAACTACATAAGAAAAAAAATGGAAATTGTGGGAATAATACATACAAGGGAGGAATGAGGCCTAAAAGGCAGCAGGACTTAAATGAGCTGTGTAATGTTTGAGTGAGAAAACTTGGGTAGATTATAAGTGAAGTATAATGTTCACAACTGGGAGTGTATGGTTTGTGATGTAAAATGCTTCAGACTAAGATTGTGTTAGTGTGGTTGGTTTTCATTTATATAGATGATTGCCTGTGTAGTAAGTGATGGTTTAATGAAGATGTTTCTTGATAGAAATAAGCAGGAATTGAATAATTTAAGTAATATTGCTTAGATTATAAGATATATAGCAATATATGTGAAGTATAATGTTTATGTTAATATAGTTTGATTACTTTTGTACGACTGTAGATTTGCCTATGTCACAAGTGATAATTCAATAAAGGTGTTTGAAAAAAAAGAAATATCTTAAAAAGGTCTTTAGCAAAGGAATACCACTCCTCCTTAGATTCGCTAAAAGATAAAGATGAAGTTGAAGGAGGTGTAATATGCTTAGTCTTTTGGATTTTCTTTTTAGTTTTGGACATAAGGACTTCAATACTGAAGCTTGGTACCTCTTCCTTCACCAGCACTTGAGGGGTGCTGTCCAACCCTTCTGATATAAATATGTGTGGTTCCCCTTTCTCAGAAGTAAAACTTCTGGCCAGAGAGGACATGTTAGACTCCTGATCCTTTGTGGTGTCCCTACAAGCAGCACCAGAGTGGTTGGAAGGAGGAGACTGATGGTCCAAGGACTCAAAAAGGGCCACAGTGGAGTCATCTGTCGAGGGCCAGGAGAGAGGGAGAGGGGGAAGAAGCAACTGCTTCAGTCACCTCTCTAATGGTCGTACTGTTTTTTCAGAGCTGGTGGGGGAAGCCTGAGGTACCAGTACTGGAGGCCTTAGCTAATTTGTCAGAGCTTTAAGCCACTGGTTTCCAGGTAAATGCTAAGTGAACTAAACCTATTTCTAACAGTTTTTAGCAAAAAAGAAAGACAAATGCTGCACAGCTTAATGTTGTGTGACTCCACTAAACAAACAAAAAAAAAAACAAAACAAGAAAGCTGTAGGGGAAACTTTGTAAGAAATCTACTTGCCACACACTTTTCTTTTTTTCTACATGTAAGAAGCAACAACAAAAACTTTCTCACAAAGGATACTTATCTGTACTTATCTGTCCAAAAGACTGACTAAACCAACTGCCAAAGCACTGAAAGCACAGCAAAGACCGAATTTCAGCACCCATGTATCTGAAGTTATACCAGCACACTCAAAAGCTTCCTATACTGTATGTTACATATGAAAGATGCATAAAATCTTTTGTATACAACTCAAATGAGCACTCTCTGGCAGGTTATTTCCCATATTGCTATTTACTACTATAACAGTGATCTAATGATGAACACCAGACAATATTCCTTTGGAAATCTGGAAGTTAGAAGGCTTTATTTAAAATATTTTCCAATAAGGAAAGTACAGTATCTTGCGAGAAAGCTGAGCTGCCTGTACTACCTAAAATGAATAACAACAGCTTCATATGGACCCATTTTGATTTTAAATTAGGATTATAAAGTACTTATACTAGCTAAGAGAAAGGCAATATGCTATCAGAATTAATAGATAGAGTGCAATGTGGTTTTGTGGATGGGAGGTAAAAATTTGGTAACAAGAAAACGATGATCAAGAATGAATGCGTTAGAAAACATCACTGATTTTGGTAAGTCTTGATGCAGTGAATATACTCAAAGCAGTCAGGTGGGATTTTATGAGTAGAACAATGCTAGTATCTGTTTTCTCTCAGATAATAATACAATTAAAAAGGGTCAGAGGCCATAATTAAGGGTGAGGGTTCCTCTCTAATAATCTGTGTTTTAACAGACAAACCAGACAGGAATGTCCACTTTCTGCTTTGTTGTTTGCTTTATATCTAGACCTGTTAACAAAGAAAATAAGGAATTCACAAATTCAAGCATATGACTGGTAATGCTAATCAAGAAATACCAGCTTTATCTGCAGATATTATCTTGCACTTCACAAAGCAAGAAAAGCAACTGCAGAAAATCTTGAACAGTCCTTGCTTCATGGAGGCTAAATGATTCAGTGTCCTTCAAACGGTAAGACAAAACAAAGGCTACAGCAGGAAATTATATACCTATGCATTAACTGATTAACCAATACCCATACTTATGGGGGACATGCGAAGATGAAGTATTATGGTGTAAGGATTAAACAGGATTGTAAATCCAAAAATGAAGGAAAGGAAATGCCACGGAAGCTCCAAGTTCAAATTGTATAGTTTTTAATTCACGACAGCCAAAAACAGTAAATCCACAACACAGAAACACAGCAACGGAAAGGCACCAACAGGATTCTGTTAAGGAAGTTAAGAATAGATGAGAAGGACTAAACAGAAGATGTTAACAAAAATTGAGAAACTGAAATTCTTGATTATAGATATGGATAATATGTTACAAGAAGTGACAATGTTTTTAGGCTCTTTAGTTTGATGCACCAGTCAGGCATGTTTTCATCAATTAGAAGAGAAGCTGGGGATGACAATTAATAAAGAGTTGCAGAAATGTATTTGGTAGTGGAAAAAATGTAAGAGTTAAGTGGGATTTTCCCCTTAGAATATGATGATTCAGGGTTGCATGATTTGAAAGAGAACATTACAGCTATGCCTTTAAAGGTTCACAAGTGATTACTAGACTAATGGCACAAGAGCCTTTATAAGCCTAGCCAATAATACCCAGAATATGACAGTATTATACCTCAGTTCTCCAAATACAGACTAGAGTAGTATCAGGGTAGAGTGTCTTTGGGTTTTGGAGCCCTGAGTCATTTTACAGACTTCCTCTGTCCATAAGGGACACGGGTAGTATCTTGGGAGTGAATTTACGGTTCCCTAGTTCCCCATCCATTTATCCAATTTTTTTTTTAAAAGAGTGAGGCACGGGCTTTGTTTTACGAAGATGGGAAGTTTATTCCATAGATGAACTAGTTTTTGGGATACGAATCTGTCTCTCCAGAAAGATCTATTAGAGTCACAAATAAGGTTCAGGTTAATGGATTGCATAACTCTCATATAATGTTTCTTGCAAATATGTAACATTTTCATCAGGGCTGGATCAGAGAATGCCTTGTAGGTCAGGCATAAGTCACCTCTCCATAAATAATATGAGAAGGAGTAAAGGGATAGGGCTTCTTAGTCAGTCAGCATAAGCCATGTATCTTACGATTTTTATATTTTTAGTCAGTAATCTCTGGGGCCACTTCAGCTGGTATAAGTGCTTGGTTAGACAGATGCAGAAGGGAGCACTGTACTCAGTTACCTGTACCTGTTTCAGGAGGCATTGAATGTAACACCCATTTCAAAAAAATTCTACATAAAATTGCAATGAAAGAGGGAGATCTTTGGGCAGACAAAAGGGAACCAGAAAACTGAAAAGGTTTTGTGTGTCTAGATAACATTAAGAAATGTCCGAAATTTGGATGAACAGAGATGTAATTATAATCATCTTGTAATTTATTTATTTATTTAACATTTGTTGACCGGGAATGTCAGTTTAAGTCTTTCATTTTTTCTTTTTCTTTTTTTTCTACCTATGTTCTATGCCTTTCGCCCTCCAGGACAATTCCTCTTGAAAATCCTAATAGCTTGTTTTTTAAATGAATTCATACATGTTTTTCTAACTGTTTTGTGGAATTCACACCTGTTTTTGATTGTAATAATAGTTCAGTGTATTTTTACTGTTATCTTTCATTATGTGATTTACCATTGTACTGCGGAGCTTTTCTCCCCGGGCCTCCACTGAAAACGGGCTCTCGAGCCCAGTGGACCTCCCCGGTCACCAAACTGAAATAAATAAATTTTGTTGTGCCTGTTTACTCTGTTTTTCCCAAAACTGGATGAAGAGATATAAAATCCATTGCACAGTATGGAAAAGGAGGGCTGAAAACGTTAAATGATTCCCTGGATTAGCTTGCCTCTTTCATAGCACTTTTTGATCACCTCTGGAGCAGTGACCAAACACTAAAGCTCTATACAAGGGAGAATTTAAAATCTTATTCATCTGGCAGATTCTGAGAATGCAGCCATGCAAACCTTCCTCAAAACAGTACCAGGGGCCATAGCCCTGGAAGAAATATCAACAGAGAAACACAGACACTGCAAGCAATGAGTTGTGACCTGTGCAATAGGTATTTAAAACAGATTTTTCCTTACAAGGAGAAACTACAGATAAAACATTCCTCAGAATTTCACAATTTGTCAGAACAAATTTTAATATATGAGCATGACAATCCAAAATACTGAAAATAAAAGTTGCAGAAATATACACTTTTTTTCCTATACCTATAAATAATTTTTTCATCCTTATTAGAAAAAGTAGGATTGGAATTAACTACGTGCTTAGCAGCAGTAGAGTCAACTGAATAGTGTATAAAAATGTAAAAGGCTGGGGAACTTTATATATCCTATCTGCCTTTTTAGGGGAAGCATGTTGACTATCAGGAAAATTGCAGACAGTAACACACACATCCTCAAAAGCAGACAGAGCAGAAAGAAAGGGTATAGGTTCTGGAAAATCATTTTGTAACAACTCAGTACTTTCTGAAGGAATGAGAAACCTCAGTGTTCTCCCACTGAAAACACTTGGCAAATTCTTAAAGTAGTCTCAGAGAAAGAGAAACTCCCACAGGGAGAATCAGAAACTGATCTCTCTTCAGAGTCTGAATCAGAAATCTGAGGGAAAAAAAAACTTTATATCATCCCCTACATCTTCCTGTTCAGATTCAGAATTTAAATCTCTTCAGGAATAGAGGAATCCCTCTCTCTTTCTTTTACCAGAAACTACTTTACAAGAAGGATCATTAGCATGAGTTAAACCCTGGCCAGACTCAGTAAACTAATCCTATCCAAAGAAATTTGAGGAGTAGATACGTTTGATTTTCTGTTTCTTTTTGACAGGAAAACCATGTTTTAATGGCAGCAGCTCTTCCCCACCAATGGGCACATCATTCAGCTAAAATAGGGAAACCTTCCCTGCTCCCTTTCCCAGGACCAAAAAGAGTGGCTCTCCCTTGCCTACTGAGAGACCCCAACAACCGCAGAGTATGTGGCTAACCCCCAGTCCATGGTGGCTATAGATGTTACACCAGAGGGATCTGGGGTAAAAGATGAGGGGTCTGAAGTACAACAAATGGCCTCAGCAGGGACACCCACCTGTGGCCGAAGCAAATTGCTAGTCTGCTGTGGTAACAAAGGCTGTTCACTTAATTTTTTTCTTTTTGTGGCTGAAAGAAGGACTGACCATGGGTCTGAAAATCTGTTTCGTGGTCATGCTGAAAATGGTAATTCTTTCCAGGGAAGACAAGCAGCAATTGTCCTTAAGTACTATCAGTCCACAAAATTACTTTTTTTGACAGAAAAATACAAATGCACTTTATGTAAATAGCACAAAAGAAAAATAAACACAATTTTCCATAGGAAAAAAATGATTTTTAGGTTCATAGATTATTACTAGACTTACTGCCCTTGTGAGTAATTTTAAGCCTAGTCAACCACCCCATGTGAGAATCAAACCCTGCACCTTGTGTTTTCAAGGTAAATAGCTTAACCATTATGCCAACCTCCCACTCTATGACTCAAACCCTGCATCTTGTGCTTGCAAGGCAAACACCTTAACCATTAGCCACCTACCCAACCATTTTAATTTACTTTACATTATTTTTAAACTGCCAGGAAAAAACAAGTGCTCCATTTGAAGTACACTGCAGTCTTGAGAAAGTTCATTAAAACAAAACACTCTTAAAATAACTTTCCTGAAGGGAGAAAGTAAAACATCAACAAAATTAAGAAAATGGATTTTTTTTCCATAAAGAGAACTTAAATGCCCAGAAAAGCACAAGCCGACCGCCAATCCTCAAAAGCCTCAGAGGAGCATATTGTTCTTCAGGAGTAAAGTTCTGAAGGAGTTTGCACCCAAACATTTTTTTTAGTCAGCTCAGCTCAAGCTGCATGACAGTTTGGGTGCACAGAAGGTGCCCTGACACTAAGGCTATTGTAGCAGTGGTCAATATGATGAACATTGAGGGATGTTTGTTTTTGAATATTCTTGGTTCCCAGAAAAGAACCTTTGTGGAGACCAGTGTTAGATGTTTCCACTCTGAACACCTTCATCCAAGTTCCTAAGTTCAAGATGCTCACCCCATAGACAGCACTTCCTCTTCTGCTGGAACATTGCTTCATGGTGACCCTGGACTTAAAGGATCCCTATCATCATATCCTCATTGTTCATCGCTTCCAGAGGCATTTCAGATTTGTTGTCTCTGGGTCTCACTTTCAGTTTTCTGTATTGTCCTTTGGACTATCCACTGCTCCTTGGGTGTTTACAAAATGCCTTACCCTGGTAGTTCCCCATTGTTGGACTATGGGCATCTGTATTTTTCCTTACTTGGATGACATGCTGATTTGTGCCGAGTCTGTGTCTAGATGTTTGGAATCATTAGAAAAGGTTTCAGCCATACTCTCTCTCTCTATCTGCTAGGGATCAAGGTGAACCTCCTGAGGTCATGCCTGTCCCCACTGCATAGACTTGTCTTTCTAGGGTGTCTAATCAACTCTAATGAAAGAATGGCTTTTCTGCCTGAAGGCACGATCCTGTCTTACCAAACAGTCTTTCTGGAATTCTCCAAGAGTTAGGTCACCTCTATCCAATAATTCCTTAAAATTCTTGAACGGATGCCATACATGAGTCTTATGGTACCATTGGCTCATCTACACATGAGAAAAATTCAATGGCATGTCGAAAATTGTTAGACTTAGCACCTCCGTTCCCTAGCAACTCAGATTTGCTCACACAGTCTCAAGGATGACCGGTGCACCCCGATTTGGAGAAGCTTTAAATAACAGCCTGGATGATTCAGCTTTGACTCTGCTTAGGCACTTGTTTCATGAGAATGTGCAGCATGTGTTAAAGCAGGCCAGAAAACATGCTACTAGAAAATCTTATGTTTATAAATGGATGAGATTTTCTAAATGGTGGTTAAATGGAAATGGGGGTCCATTGAGTTTAATATCCCCCTTGTCTTGAAATATTTGTATGAGTTACTGCAGTATGGCTTATCATGTGCATCCTTGAAGGCACATTTATCAGTTTGTCTGCTTGTGGATCCCCTTCTTTCTTTATCTCTTTTGTTAAAATAATTCATGAAAGCAATGCTGCATATGAGACCCCCTCACAAGTGAATCCTTCCTTTGTGAGATTTCAATTATGTTCTTGAAAAATTGACATTACCACCTTTTAAACCAGCAGCTCACACTGATCTTAAATTCTTAACATGCAAAAATATTTTGCTTATTGTTCCGATATCTGCAAGGTGGCTTTCTGAGCTGCAAGCTCTCATGGTGGAGCGCCCTTACCTTATTTTCCCTAAGGATAAAGGATTGTGTTGTGTATTAATCCTTTTTCATGCTGAAAGTGGTTTCGGGTTCACTCTCAGTCAATCCATTTATCACCCTGTGTTCCTTCCAGAACCTACAAATAAGGGAAGGAAGAGGATACTTCTGACCTTGGATGTGCATCGGCAACTCAGGTACTACTTTGACAAAACAAAGCCTTATAGGAAGGCTGAAAGGCAAAGGTCAACCTTCCTCTAAGCAAACCATTGCATGTTCATTGTCCACTGTATTGTTTTTTGTTAAACCCACCATGGCAAGGTGAATCCAGGCAAGGATTCAGGGCCCTTTCCTCTTCAGGAGCATATTGGAAAGGGGTGGACTCTAGAAGTATTCTAGAAGCAGCAGCTTGGTCCTCTGTTCATGCTTTTATGAAGCATTACAAACTGGATGCCTTTTCTAGATCCACAGCAGACTTCACAAGGACTGTTCTCCAGGCGGATCTTGGGCCCATGCCAGTGAGACAGTGGGCTTCTTGAAAATAGTGCAGTTGCATAAGTTCCATGTACCTGCAACAGTAGATGTTCATAGAATCAGAGCTGAATGTTGGTCAAATGGGGTCATAGACAGGGTAGTAGACCAGGCCCCTTTCCCCTAGCCATAACAATATACCACTACTACAAACACTGTTCAAACCTTTCAGTGGGCATACATTTACAATGATTGCAGAGAATATGATTTAATTTAAAACTTTTATTTCAGCACATTGTAAACAGACTTAGTGTGTGCAACAGTAAACTTCTCTTCCCTTGATACTCACATTTATTGAAGGTGTGTCTGGCAAGCCATTAAACTTCAAAGTATTTGGTGGATTCATAGTCTAATAGCTTATAGTGAAGCACTAGTTAGTGGCTATGTGAAGGGTACAGGAATTCAAAAGACAAATGTGTAACACATTTCCTCACAGCTTGAGACAGCCCACTGAATGCAAATATCTCTTTTCAGGGGCAGCCCAGGGGCACCATCTGATGAAGTGATGAAATGACTTGGTCAGAGTCACAAAGCAGTCAAAGACTGAGAATCATAGGCTTTTTCATGTGCACTGAGCGCAATAATGTAGCAAAATCTTCATTTCACACCAGTGTGTCTCTAAAAACAACTTTGAACACAAAAAACACTCACAGAGGATTCACAGCAATCCAGAATACTGGCACAGATTTCCAATTAACCAACAGTCCAAAAAAACAAGCTAAACTGAAAATGTATTTATAGCTAAAATATTGACGTTAAACTTAATGCTGTCCAGTTTATTCACAGCCAAACAATAAACACACATTCAATAGACAGCAAAACAGGGAAACCAATGATCGTGGCTCATATGATGATGCTCCTTCTTGATTCTTTCCTTTAAATAAATAAATAAATAAATAAATAAATAATACTGTAAATACTGTGGGATGCAGGTACTAAATATTTACACACATACACTGTCTTAAAACGTACTGTTTCTGGACACAGTATGCCAATACTTTAACAAGCATGTGCCTAAGCCACATGATTTTTCTGATGTAGCTAGTATTGGCGTTTTTGTTTGTTTTTAAAAAATTATAGATTGGAACCCCTCCCCCCTTGTTCTATGGTTCTGCCTGGCTGAACCTGTTGATACTATTACTGTGTCTTTAGCTATAAAAAATTATAAGTGCCGCTGTACAGGACCATGAAGAACCCTGCTCTACACATTGTACTGCCACTGACTGCACACTCCACATACAATATTCCCAATGCCATCATTTTCACTTAAATTTTTTTCCACAAATAGCAAAGTAAAACAGGTCTGACTCATAGGATTTCAGCCTATGAATGGCTCACTCATTTTATCTTTAAGTGTATACATCCAGCAGTAGAGTCGTAATCCTCTTTGGGCACTGGGTAGCTGACCTCTGACAGAAGGACAGGGCAGCAGAAGCAGCACTAACATTACTGGCTGGCTCTTCTTGGTAAGTCTTCCTGGTTGTGAAGTGGACCGTGCAGTGCTAAAATATTTGTGCGCACTGTTGACTGAATTTGCTTGCTGCTTTTTTTTTTTATTTCAAGCAAACTTTGTCAGCCATAGGCCCTTTGCTTTAGTCTGTACATCCAAGAAGTAGATTCCAAACAATAGCGGCCCGAGCACCAATCCCTGTGGATCACCACTGGTTACAGGTCTGCTGGTGGACGTGGAGTCACCTATTTTGAAAACGTGTGTTCTATCGGTGAGCCAGTTAGCAACCCACCTGACAATATATGTGTCGATCTCCAGGTGGATGACTTTATAAATGATGCCTGAGTGGGGAATAGTGTCAAAGGCCTTGGCCAGGTCCAGGTAGGATGTATGCATGGATTTGCCTTTGTCCAGGGCTTTGGTGACTGTCTCAAAGATGTCCACCAAGTTCAAGAGGCAGGATCTCCCTTTAATGAAGCCAAATGTGGTCTGGTCGAGCATTTGGAGGTCTCCTATAGCTTTGTTGATAAGGTCCTTGATAATTCTTTACATAGCCTTGTAGATTAGGCTGGTCAGGCTTATGGGTCTATAGTTCCTAGGGTCAGTGGAGATGCCTGCTTTATATAACAGGATGACAGTTGCTGTTTTCAATTCAGCAGGTACAAAGCCAGTGCTTAGACTGTGGTTACAAGGAGTACCCAGCTGTACAGCTAGTTCCTGTTTTAATCCATTTAGAACGCAGCCTGGGATATTATCAGGTCCCATAGTGGCTGTGTTTTAGCTTTGGTGAGAGCATTTACAACCTGCTCTGTGGAGATACTAGGTGGAGGGCAGGTGGTAGGGATGCTTTGGGGGATATGTGGTGGGGACAGGGGGGAGAAGCTTTCACAGAACCTGTCAGCTAGCAGGTTGGCTATTTCTGTGGGTTCAGTATATGTGGTGCTATTAACAACCAGTTCTACACAGATCTGGGTTTTTCCTTTAGGGTTTCTGACATAACTAAAGAAGGCCTTATGCTTATCCTTTGCAAAGGAGGTTAATTTGGATTCGTAGTTAGCTTTAGAATGCCTTGCAAGGTGTCTTATTTGCTTGCTTAAGCCGAGGAGGGAATGCTTCCAATTCAGAGACCGTATCTTCCTGCTCTTGGACAGCAATGCTTTTCTCTTATTGTATAACCTGCTAATGGTGGATGTCCATCAGGCAGGCTTGCTCTTTCTTGAGGATCTTGTTTTGGTCCTATCAGGTACGGCTGAGTCAATAAATATGTATAGATACTTATACAAGGCAAAGGCGTAAATCCCAGTATAGGTGTCCATGCCAACAGTGAGGGCAGGGGCTATGAAGCTTTTAATGGCATCATGTATTAAGTTGTAAATGGCTTTGGAAAAGCTTTTTAGTCTAATTGCTGCTAATGGGGGGGTGGGGGGGTCAGATGTTATTGTTACTTCTAATGAGACTGATTTATGATCAGACCTCACTAGGGAGGGCTGCACATATGGGGTGGTGCAATGATCACACATGTTAGTGAGCACCAGATCCAGAATGTTTGGGCCCCTTGTGGGGATGTCAACCAACTGGTCCAGGGCATTTGAGTTGATGAAGTCCAAGTACTTTTGGGCAAGTGTGTTAGTGCACATATAATTTACCCAATCTGTGGATGGGTAGTTAAATTCACCTAAAACCAGGGTGTTTGGTTGTATCTTGAACGATGTACATAGATCCAAGTATGCAGTGTAGGTATCCTAATTCATGGAGGAGGTCCTATAACTGGCAATAACTTGGAGAGGGGTCTTAGCTACAGTCAATTGAACCTGGATTAGTTCAAGAGAATCGTTTTGTTTAACCAGTCTAGAGGTGTATTTATCTCTGATGAATATTAATATTCCACCTCCTTTAGTTCTTGCACTCTCAGTTTGTGATCTGAATGTGTGGAAGGCATTATAACCCGGCATGGCCCTGGTGTTTTCTGTGGCCTTAAACCAAATCTCTGTGGCTGCTCAGATGTCAGCATCTTCTAAGGTGAGGACTCCTAGCATTTAGCAGCATAACCCTGAGGTTGAGTTTTGAAGATATTTTTGCATCTGCAATGTTTTTGTTGTGACATTGCCTAAAAAAAGGACACTATGGGGGAGGCAATAGCCTTAGCCAGTAAACGATATCTCAGAGGTGACAGATGAAGACCATCTCTGGCAAAGCAGCGTGGTCTATCTACCATGTCATCCTAGGCTGACAGGTACTGGATCCCTTTATAATGACACCAGAAACTAAGCCAAATTTTGACAAAAAATTTTAGGAATTTTTAATTGAATGAGATCCGTGCATTTTAGAAAGACATTAAAATAGGGCATTAAGGAATCTAGCTCATGGATACTTTTCCTAGTGCAGGAAGAGCTCAGACTCATGGATCCTTTACCATTGCAGAGCTTCTGCTTCAGAATCAGACTGGGGCTGTAACCTTCTAGATGCTACTTACCTGCTAACTTGACCAAATCTGTCTCTCCTCAAATGTGGAGAAGAGGTCTTTTGCTGCTGTGCTCAGGCAATAGTCATGCTTGCTAAGTAAGACATTACTTCTAAACTTCTCTGCAGTCTCTTAATACCCAGCTGAAAGGCCCCATTCCAACTGATATATCATGTGTCTACATTTATTTATTTAATATTTGTTTATCAGGAAAGTCCGACTGGGACAGAGCCCATTTTCAGTGGAGGCCTGGGGAGAAACACTCCAGATGCATGTCTTTGGAATATGGGAGGAAATCGGAGCACACAAAGGAAACCTACATAAATGCAGGGAGGACATGCAGACTCCACACAGAAGGCACCCCAGCCAAGAAACAAATGGGAGAACCTCTTGCTGTGAGATGACAACTTTAACCACTGCACCATTGCGCTGCCCAACGTCGACATCCTGTAATTCTTAGCTCTAATGTCCTGCTATAAGCTGTGAATAGGGATCAAAATAACTTAATCTTTGCATGCAACTGTCATATCAAATATCATGTAAGACAGCAGAGTAGATTTGCTCAGGATTAGTGTGAGAGATGCATGTCACCCAAACAACCAAGGAACAACATTGAAGAGCAAAATTCAGGCCAAATTAGGTCATTGTAGTAAAATGAATGAAGTCACAGCAAAAACCATAAGAACAATCAAAGCCCTACTGCTTTCATTTTCTTGGTCAGCTTATATCATCCTTAAGCACACAGAGCTGATCTAATACAGTCCAAATTATTTCTTACCTCAACTATCACAATATATTTTTTTTAATTATTCCTTTCACTTCTTCGTGTTTCACTGTTGCAGTCATCACATTTGGGTTATCTGCCTGCAGGCAGCCCTCAACTGGCCTGAATACAGAGTCCTGGATTCCTGCATCGGATGCTGTCTCTTCTTCCATGACAACAGGTCGTCAGAGGTATAAAACATGCAGCCGACACCATTACATCTGTCTTTCTTGCCGTGCGGTGGCCGAAGCAGAAGCAGTTCGCAAGTGCCGGTCGGCTGACTCCTGAAATTTTCATTTTCGAGTTTCTGAACCCGAAGTCTTCAAAAAAAAAGATAAATACCCATTGGGGATCTTTTTTCTTGCTCCAACTGATGTCAGTAAAAGTTAACAATTGTCTTACCTGCGGAAAGCAAATACCTCATAAAGAATTTCATTTGTACTGCATTCCTTACTTAGGTCCAGACCACGACGTCCCTTGCTGTCGGTTTTGTGCCTTGTTCAACCCTCGAACTATTCATTGTCGGGCTGTCTTTGCAGCAAATTATTTTGGTACTCGGCATCAGTACTCCAAAATGGCTTTGTTAAGCCATCTGACTACTGATCTTTTGAAAAAATGTAAAGATAAAGACAGAGACAGACTGCATAGGTCCAAAACTGCCACCAACACTTCCGTTAAGCTAGTCACCAGTCCGCTGGTACTCAGTGAGGTGCTTTCACAGCCCCTGATACCCGCTACCTCAGATTCACAGGCCTCTACTGAGAACCATTTGGAGTCCTGTATGCCACGAGATGCTTCTTCGGCTATGGAACCTGCGGATGTCTCTACCTTGGATGAGTCTGGAGCTGCTGTGCAGGCACCGGCTTCTGAGGGTGTATTCAGGCCCACAGACTTGCATTTTAAACCGACGCCATTTTCTTCATCCAGGCCTAAAACTCGCACCACGCCTAGAAAACCAACGTCCAAACCGCATGCTCAGCCCCATATGCCTAAAAAACAAATGCTTTGAATGGCTGAAGACCTTATTACCTTAATTAGGGGAAGCCAGACTTCCCCCTGTAAGAGATCTAGATCTGATTTTCCTTCTGATTCTTCTGATCAAGAATCTGATATTTCTGTTCCTTCTGATTGCCAGGATTTGCCCTTATCTACCTATGAGGATTCTGATGCAGAGGATTCCATTCCCTCTGCTTCCCATCCAGAAGATTTTTGTTTCGGTGAATCCTTGCACACTCTTAGGGAACATTTCCGCTGGGAAGCTAGGATTACTCTGACTCCAAAAAGAGGCTTAGGGAATTCTTACTCCTTCCTCAACACAGGACTTTAGCTATCCATCCTGTTCTGGACATTGTAGATGATGCTTTCTTGCAATCTAGCCTTTCCCCAGACACTTTACCTCCAGCTCCCAGAAAACATGACAGGTATTACAGAGTGCCTGACTCTCACAGTTCCTCTTCAAGAATCTTACTGCGGATCCAGAGACCATTTCCCAAGGACCAAAAGGCATTAAGGCTACTGCTGCCAAAAATCCTACCCCTTCTGATAGAGATTCTAGAGCCTTGGACAGATAGGGTATGAAAATATACACGTCTGCTACTTTGGCCATTAGGGCTTTAAATTGCCAGTTTCATATGTTAAAGTACCAGCAGCATATTATGGGACTACTTAAACAGAAAATGATGTTAATTCCTGACTGTGCTGAACACAAAGAATTACAGGATGCATTCTGCAGAATAAGTTGGTAAACATACTTTGCAATGTGATTTTGACTCTTTAGAAGCATCTTGCAGGGCTGCTGTCACTGGGTCTGTACTTAGAAGGCATACTTGGCTTAAGGAGCAAAATTTTCCAGATCATGTTAAAGCTAAATTACTGGATGCTCCCTTAAACCAAGACCACCTGTTTGGCAGCAAAGTGGAAGAAGTCCTCAAAAGGATGGAGGAAAAAGCTAAATCTATGCAAACTGTTAAAGATTTCCTACAAGTACAGCCTCCCAGATTTAGTAGGCATTGGCCTTCAAAGAATTGGTCCTTTGCAGTCTCTTCCAGGCCTTCTCAGTCCAAACCCAGGAACAGCAGACCACCTAGGATACAGTCTTAGGCTCCGCACAGGCCTAAGCAGTGGGGGGCTCCCACTTCCAAAGCGGTGAGTAGTAAGCCCCCCCCATGGAAAAATGGCACAATGACTTAACCTTAATCCTCCCAAGCCCTGCTCAACTGCCTACTCCCTTAGGAGGAAAGCTCGCCCTGCATGCAAAAAACTGGGAACTCATTACGCAGGACAAATGGGTTTTGAATATAATTTCCCAAGGATACAGATTCCACTTCCACACCCTACCAACCCCAAACGGTTGGCCAAACCTACCCCCAAATCAGTGGGTGGAGGCCCAATAGCAGGTTCTCTCTCTTCTAAGTATCAGGGCATTCAACCTGTCCCAGCAGAACAAAGGGGACAAGGTTTTTATTCAAGACTTTTCCTGGTACCCAGAAAAGACAGCTCCTGGCATCCTATCCTGGACCTCTCCATTCTAAACACCTTTCTGGTAATCCCAAAATTCAAAATGCTAACACTTCAATAGCTTCTTCCTATGCTAGGCAAAGATGCCTGGTTGGCAACCTTAGACTTAAAGGAAGCTTACTTGCACATTCAAATAAGGGAATCTTGCAGGAAATATCTATGCTTCAGGGCAGGCACCATGCACTATCAGTTCTCTGCACTTCCCTTTTGCTTATCTACTGCGCCCAGAGTATTCACAAAGTGTCTAGCTTCAGCCATTGCATTTTGCAGGCAGAGAAATAGTCAAATATACCCATACTTGGATGATTGTCTGATTCAGGCAGAAAGCCAGGACTTGCTATAAAAACATCTGTCATTCATAAAAAAAACATCTAACCTCACTGGGGTACATCATAAACGAAAAGAAATCTCACCTAGTAACTTGCCAACAGATTGTATTCCTGGGAGCAAGCTTGAACACAACTTCCCAGATGGCTTTCCTCATTCCAGAGAAACAAGTTTATTTGACAACCTACTTCAAACTATTGGCCACAAAGCCCCAGCTACAGCTATCTGCAAGGAAAATTCTGCAAGCCCTGGGGTTCATGGCCTCTTGCATTCTACTAATTCCATATGCAAGATTACATATGAGGAAACTAAAATGGTATCTAAAAAGCCTATGGTGTCAACATTCTCAGGACCTGGCATCAATGATTCCTATCCTTCCTTGTATAAAGACAGAGTTCCTTTGGTGAGAAGAGGCCTGCTACCACAATAAGGGGCTCCTTTTCACTCTACCCCCTGCCGCCCAAACCCTAACAACAGATGCATCAGACTATGCAGGCCAGTGCATTCAAGGCAAATGGAACCCGAGACAGATGCACCTGCATATCAACCAAAAAGAAATGTTAGCTGTACAGAATTCCCTGACAGCCTTCAAAGACCGCATTCTTGCAGGACAACTATTGGTAAAGACAGACAACATCACAGTTATGTGGTACATAAACAAGCAGGGGGGAACCCACTTGTACCCTCTCTGCAGACTAGCCATGGCTCTGTGGAACACAGCCTTGAGCTACCAAGTGCACCTACAAGCTCAATTCCTGCCAGGCAAGCTAAATTCACTGGCAGACGACCTAAGCAGAAATCTCATGGACCCACATGAATGGAAACTGGAACCAAAAATATTCAACCCTCCAGAGGTAGACCTGTTTGCCTCCACTCAGAACTACCAATTGGACAAATTCTACACAAGGACTTCCCACAATCAAGCTTGGGAAGTGGATGCCCTGTCCTTTACCTGGGAAAGCCTCTCAGTTTATGCCTTTACCCCTCTGCCTCTCCTGTCCAAGGACAATACTGATTGCACCAGACTGGCCACATCAGCACTGGTACCCCTCTTTCGCAGTATGACAATGCTGGAACCATGGCACCTCCCTCAGACCCCTTCCCTGCTGTCCCAGCAGGCAGGCCAGATTCTTCACCCTCAGCTTCAAACCCTGAACCTTGCAGCCTGGCTAATTCCTTGAGCTCTCCAATAGCATCCCTCAGTAAGCAAGTGCTAGATGTCATTCTGGAGGCAAGGAGGTCTAGTACTAGAAAATCCTATGGTGAAAAGTGGAAATGATACTGTTCCTGGAGCCAGACTCAGGGGATGGGCACGACTGTGCCCAGCTTACCCCATATTCTTCAGTACTTAAAAGAAATGCTCCACAAGGGCCTATCCTTCTCGTCAATTAAAATCCATGCCTCTGCTGTCTCAGCACATTATAATGCTAAGCCACCCCTCTTCTCTCACCACCTGCTAAGGCAATTCCTTAGAGGGGCCAAACATTTAAGACCCTCCAAGAGAGCCCCTTACTCCAGCCTGGGACCTTAACTTTGCATTAGAAAAGCACACTCTCCCTCCCATTGAGCCAGCTGTAACTGCAGAGTTGAAATTCCTTTCTTGGAAAACAGCCTTCCTTCTAGCCATCACTTCAGCCAGAAGATTGTCTGAATTACAGGCCCTCATGGCAGTGGAACCCTTCATTATCTTCCATGCAGACAGGGTTTCCCTCAAGGCCAATCCTTCCTTTATGCCCAAGGTGGTGTCTAGTGTGGCCCTAAATCAGTCCATTCTTTTGCCCACTTTTTTCCCTATTCCACAAAACAAAGGAGAATGAATACAGCTCTCTCTGGACGTGCACAGACAACATAGATTATTTTTGGACAGGACTAAGCCTCTCAGAAAATCTGAACAGCTGCTAGCTGGCTTTTCTACAGGGTCAGATGGGAAGGCCATTTCAAAGCAAACCATTTCTAAATGGATAGCCCATTGCATTCATTTCTGCAACAAGAACCATGGAAAACCTACCTCACATGGGGATAAGATCACATTCTGCCAGGGCTGCATCTACCTCTGCAGCCTTTCTCAGAGGAGTCCCTACCAGGGACATCCTAGAAGCTGCTAACTGGAGCTCTGTGCATACCTTCACCAAGCATTACCACATGCCTATTTTTTCTAAATCCAGAGCTGGTTTGGCCACTGCAGTCTTGCAGGGGCTTAATAGCTGGCCCTAATGCTCTCTAACTTCCTCCTCCCTTCCTTAGCTTTGGGAATCAACCCAAATGTGATGACTGCAACAGTGAAACACGAAGAATATAGTACAGTTGTGTACACTTACCATAAATGTAGATGTTCGAGTGTATTCACTGGTGCAATCCTGGTTACCCTCCCTCCAGCCCTCTGACTTCTCTTGGCTCTACCTTTCCTTCTTGTTTGGTGTATTTAAGTTTTCTGGTGTATTTGCTTTTTGATATAGGTGTACCATAACATATAATTGCTTCCCATTGTGGGGGCACCTGACATCTGGAGCAAGAAAACCTGATGTAATGGCATCGGCTGCATGTTTTATACCCCTGATGACCTGACATCATGGAAGAAGAGACAGCATCCGATGCAGTAATCCAAGACTCTGGTATTCAGGCTGGCTGAGGGCTACCTGCAGGCAGATAACACAAATGTGATAACTGCAACAGTGAATACACTCGAACATCTACATTTATGGTAAGTGTATACAACTGTACTTTCTGTATACTTCAAAATGTGCACATATAACTGAGAACACTAAACTGCAGAAAGCAAAAAAATTCCATACAGATATTAAAGGCATTACAGAACTTCATAAAACTATGTATTATGTTTATGTTTAGCCAAAGGTGATAAATCTTGTCTTCCTTGCTCCCCCACCCCCTCCCCTCTCCCACCTTTCTTACACCTTCTGGGTGGCGTCTTTCTTGCACTTCCACACTGTGATGTATATTAGGTTGAATAGCAAGATTAGACAAGACTGAACTGAAATAACTGAATTAAGCCTTATTACACCGAGGTGCATTGTAGAGTTCCCCCCCAAAAACATTTGAACCAGTGATGGCCTGAATAAAAATCTTAACTAAGGCAAGAAATTCAGTCTTATTTTCTTTCAAGAAAATAACGCCTTTCTGCACACTGATCAGCAGCTTAATGTCAGCACTCCCAGTGGTATTTAAAGTTTAGGCAAGTTAACCTCTAAAACCTCAGCATATGCTAGATTATTACATGTATTGTGATGGCCTTGAATGGAGAGGGGTGATTGCACCGCTGACTATATTTGTGCCTGAGCTTATTATGTCTGAGCTTATTGTGTATGAGATTTTTGCCTCCAAGGACAATATATATGTGTATCTCTCTCACACACTGTGTTATGCTGTTTCTGTAACAGATATTATCTAGTCTGGGGTGTACTGCAGTTCAAGCAGTGTTTACTTGTGCTTGGCATAGGCGATTTGAGCCTCAGACCTAGATTTCTAAGGTTGCGTAGATTTTCCAGGTTTCTTATAGGGAAAATAGCTGTTATGTAGATAGTCCATTATAGAGCAAGTCCAAATACAATAGAGCACTGAGTGCAGTGCAGCACAGATTTTTGATGAAAACCTTGTTTCTCATAGATCAGGACTATCCACGCTCATCAGAGTCTTGAATAAAAGCCCCTGGGTGGGCGGAGCTCTGTGCCAGTTATTACAGATGAGCTAGAGAGGGAGCCAATCAGTTCAAAAGCCAATCATGGAGCTCCGTGACTACAGAGCCAGTTAGAAATCACAGTTCAGTTAGTCCTATGAGTCTGAGATACAGGTCAGTGACCCAGGTAGGTTAGAATTTCAGAACTTTTAGTTTGATAGTGGTGCAGGAAAAGCTGTAATTAGTGTACATACAGAAGGAAGAGCAGTACTTAATGTATCAGTCAAGGGCTGGGAGTGCTGTAGCAAGCAGCAACACCAGAACAGGGAAAAATAGCAGCAAATGCAACAAATAGAAAGGACCTGTGCTGGGTTCTGTGCTGGAACCTCTCTAGTTTGGCAACTACTTTTCTGAAGTGAAAACCAGCATCAAATGGTTCTGGCTGAATAACTTTGCAGATGACTGCAAGTTAAGAGCAGTTCTTCAATCCCCAAATTTCTTAGCCATCTTGCAGGATGCCGTATAAACAAAGAGATTGCATCTAGATCTAGAGATACCTCTTTACTCAGCCCTCATTAGGCCCACCATTGAGTATAATGCTCCCTTTGGCATGTATCTGTCCATACACATGCAACAACTGGAATGACCACAGAGCTACCTTACTAAAAGAATATAAGGCCTAAACAGCATGTCCTGTACATGGACTGACTCAAAGCCCTATCACTATACTTTATATCTTACAGGCTGCTAAGAGGTGACCTGTGACAGGCATACAAATCATCCCATGACCCAGTACTGATGGATTTACTGCACATCAGCAAGTCAAATGGCATCAGAAATTATCAACCATGGGATGGGTGAGACCAGTCTCTAACCAAATGGGATAAATTAATCTGAGCAGAAAAAGGGAAATTTGTTAAGCTTTAAATGGACGCAAAGGTAGCTATCCTGGTAGTTACCTATGAACTGGAATGCATCTTTAATAAGACAAATGAGAAAGAGAATATAAAAATTTATCAGCAAAGATGAAATGTAAACAGCTGTAGAAGTACAGAAGCACAAATCTTGCAAACAAACAAAAAAAAACAATACTACCATTACTGCAATCCAAATTACAGTCTGTGGCACCAGAGTGGGAAGAGATTTACCAGTAACACTACTTATGGAAGAGTGCAGTAAGATTAAATGAAGTTCTGATTCCACAGTTCAACAACTGTAAATGCATATGCAAGACTAAGGTCTCATACTGACTTCAAATATAAGCAGCTCACTTTTTATACAAATAATTCTACTTATGGAGGTAGAAGTGCAGTATAATGTATAGATGATGCTCAGATCTTGTGGTAATTCACAGTTTTTCCACAGCTGCTTAATACAAAATAAGACAAATGGCAGAAAATGCAGAAATAAAAGTATTAAAATGTAGGCAAGTGTATGTACAGCTTAAATATGTAATAACAGTCAAAAAATGTATGGAAAAGAGGATAACTCAAACTTTGACAGTCTAAAGGGAGGGCCTTCCCAGTTTGATCTGTCACTTTCCAGTAAAATGAGCAGAGGAGACAAGACTGGGAGGAGTTTCCATGGCCAGATGCACAGTAGGTGAGGGCAGCTCAAAAGGCTCCAAGTTTATTTATTTATGTATTATCAACTGACAATTGATTATTGTGAAAGTCCGACTGGAAAGGTGCCCATTTTCAGTGGAGGGCCAGGGAGAAAAGCTCCAAAGTATTACAAAAGGCTCCCTATTATGCTGTCGCAGACGCAGGTTGTCGAATGCATCTTTGTCGAACTGAAAAGAGTGAAAAGGCAAAATAGCGAAGCAGCTTTTCACCAAATTCTTTTCCTGGGTGCCTATTTTGTTTACTGTTTGATTGCCTAATTTGTTTACTGGTTGATCGTCAGGTGTTTTTTGTTCCTCCCTGGGAAAGAATTTATTTGTTCTCTTTCGCTACTTTGCCTTTTCGGCACTGTAATGTGATATCTGAGTTGGTATATTTAAGTGGGGGGGGGCAAATCCCCCCCATTATGCAATGTTTTGCAGGGGGTTTTTTGGGGTGGGGTTTCGGAACAGCGATTATTTTTCCTTAGAAAAAAAATCGCTGTTCTGAGGTTTTGACGTTGTAAGCTTTCACTTGCATGGGGTTATATATAAATATAAAAGTTTATATAAATATTTATTTATTTAATATCTATTATTTGATGTATTATATCCTATATTTATATATTTTTTAATACTCAAAAATTGTCTATTTTGTGCACACTTATTTTGCTATGTATTCATTCAAATTGTATAAAATAAGGTTTTTAAGCACTTGATTAGTTCTTTATAATATAGTCTTTAGGCTAAGGACTGTGAACATGTACCTTTAAGGAAGGATTTATTCATTATATATTTTTGGCGCCAAATTTCTATATAAAATTGAATGGAATGGCTTGCTATTGGTTCTGATGAAGTCTGAGTTCCTCAGATGAAAGCGCTTAACCAAGAACTAGGAGATCGTTTTATGTGTCTGAATCTAGAGATCGTTTTATGTGCCTGGATGTTACTTGTGGATTAAACCTGTGTTTTTATCAGCAAGAAGTGACTTGTCTATTGATTCGGAGTCCTGTTCGAGCGAGAACTGGTTGCTGCTATTTTAAAGTTTGTGGTTTGATACTTGCATGGGGTTGATTATGTGTCGTTTGCTCTTCTGAGCGTGCAATATCATAATATAGACCCTTACAAAAACATTTTAAGAACAATAATTTTGCAACCTTCAAAAATAATACAAAAACATCTACAGTTTCAATAACTATACCAAATTAGGCATGATGTAAAAACATTGGTTAAGAATAAATACAATTTATATGACAATGATTTAATATTTAGAGAAATTCCAACTAGTTTATAGAGAAATTAAATATAAGTTATTGTTATATAAACAGGAATTTCAATATGAAGTAAGAGAAAAACAGGATTATGGCGTGTTGAGAGAGAGAGTCAGTGGAGAGAATTTGATTGAAGTAATGAAACGAGTAAAGAAGGGATAGTGAGGAGATATAAGGTATGAAAAGGTACTTGATCATATTTAGGAATATAACCTGGAATTGAGCAAGACCAGAGACAGATTTTGGATAGGATGTTTTGTCAGAACAGTTTGACTGGATACAAGTAAGGAGTTGTAGGCCTTAGCAGCATGGTATAAATACAGTCCATGCTCAACAGCTTGTGGAGAGGAATGAGTGTTTAGTCACTGGATCGTAATGACCGTGTGGGAACGCATCTGTGTATAATGCTATTTAGTGCTGGACAAGCAGATGGATGCTGTATCATTTTATATGTGGTAAGAAGCTGTATATATGTTAGTTGATGTGGCAGTTCTAACCAATTTAGGCTTTTTAGTGCTGTACAGTGGAGGATTCTGAAAGTGGTATTCGCTGCAGATTTAGCCACTTTATTATAGCATTATTCAAGGTTTAATTTTTGTGATGCCTGGAGGTTATTAAAGATGAGGGTGTCATAAAATAGTGAGGGGGGGATAAGTAGTGCAAGAATAGTTTTAGTTGTGCTGGTGAGAATGTTTTTGGCTCTGTAAAGCATCCCTAGCTTTTTACTGCAATTTTGTATATGCAGGTCAAATTTAAAATCATTATCCACTATCAGTCCCAATAATTTGTTATGAGAAGTGACTTCAGTGGCTGTATTATTAAGAGAGAGAATTTTAAATGTTTTTTCATGACAGGGATGGAGAGATTTGGGGGGAAAAGTAGTAGTTTGTTAGGGGGAGGTGAACATAAGTTTTGAGTTACAAAGCCATGTTTCACTGGCTGTTAAAGTTTCCTGTGTAATTTTCTGGAGATTTGTCAGGTTGTCAGATAGAATTTTGAGCGTGGCGTCATCTGCGTACTGTATTTGGGAGGCCTGTTTTGTGGATGTGTGGAGGGTGTTGGGAAGAATGTTAAAGAGGAAGGACCAAGGACAGAGCCTTTTAGTACACCAGTGGTGACTGGGAGGCATGGAGGGAGAGTGGCATGACATTTAATTGACTGATACCTATTGGGCAGGTAGCTTTTGACCCATAGAAGATGGGCTGAGATAGACCTAGCAAGGACTTCTGAAATAGAAGTTTGCTGTGACAAACTGTGTAGAAGGATTTAGACAAGTCTAGAAAAAAGGAAGAGATTATTTTGCTGTTATCTCTGGATTCATTGATAGTATCAAAAAAGTCAGAAGTGCAGTGTTAGTACTACGGGTGGGATTGAAGCTGTGTTGTGTGGGGTTTAGACGTTCTTCCTGCAGGATATATTTTTAGCAATTGTTTTTCAATACATTTTGGAGAGGAGGATAAGATTGCTATAGGTCTAAAATTAGAATGTCTGAGAATTTCCTCCTTTATATAGTTGGATAATGTGTAATTGTTTTGTTTTTGAGAGAGCGAACGTAGGACATCTGGACTGACCTACTTATTACAAATGAGACATGGCTGCTATTTTAAGGTACTTGCTTAGAAGGTCATGTGCTGAAGTCGGCATGATTTGAATTTGTTTAAGAGCAGTTTTGTACAGGATGTGAACACAGTTTTGTAGATGAAAGTGGATGTGGTGATATGTGGCTGTTGGGCAGGGTTGGGATTGGATGTTGCAGAATCACTGGTTAAGGACACTATACTATCTATGAATTAAGAGTTGAATCCTGTTGCAGTTTTGAGTGGTGAAATATTGGGAGAGGGATTAGTGCTAAATTTTTGGCCGGGATATTAGATTTTTTTAATGGCTGACCAGAATTTTTTAGGGTTCTGTTTACTATTGTTCTATACGTTGTTATAATATATATTTTTGCCTTCATTTATTTGCTTTTTTGTACAGCTGTGGAGTTGTCTGAAGTTTTCAAGATACTGTGGTGTTTTCTTCCCACACTTTTTCTCTGTCCTGCATTAGCATTGTACTCTTTCTGGATAGTCAGCATGAATGATTTGTTTTTAGTCTCTTCCTTCTAGAAGGTGCAAGATTATTTAGGATATTTAGGAAAGGTATATTGAATTAATTTACAGCATCATCTAAGGGAAGGATTTTTTAGGATGTTCCAGTTAATAGATGTTAGGGTAATAATGAGTATTTTGGGGATAAACCTTGACAGGTTGCATGATGTTTTATAAACATGTTGTTAAAGTGGATGCATGAGATGTCTGGTTGTATAGACTGGGAGGTGGTCGCTATGAGACTCCGGCATTGTACCTGTGGTGGTGAATTGTGAATTTACTATTGTCTGTTAGTAGGATTCCATCAGATAAGGAATTTGACATATTGCTAAAATATGTGGTGCTGTTAATTAGTTGTGTAAAACCATATAAGTTCATGCTAGATGTAGAGTTAGAGGTTATGTCCAAACAAATGATATTGACATCACCTAGTAGTATTTTTCCTTGTGTAATTGTTATGGATATCCAGTTTAGGATATCTTCCAGTGTTGCTGTATTTGTCACCAGGTGTATGCAGAGGACAGTAATACACACTTTATTTATTTATATTTTTTTTATTTTCAGGAAAGTAATAAGAATCTCTGCTGAATTGAATTTTGCTGTTGGTTTATTGTAGGGGAACTGTGGCAGTTGTTAGGAAATATTAAAGCAATGCCACCACCTTTCCTCTGTATATGGTCATTATGGGCAATATTATAGTCAGGGGATGTAATTTTGGAGTTGTTTATGCTGGTTTAAGACAAATTTCAGCTATAGTGAGAATATCAGGCTTGTATTGGGCAATCCAAGCATGTAGCTCAGTAGTTTTATTTGTTATGCTTCTAATATTTATGGCAGTAAAAGTTGGGTTACTGAGGTTGGGGGTTGAACATTGCTAGGTTAGATTAGTGTTTGGAAGAGAATTACCTTGATGTTGGTTGTGATACGTAGGGCCAGGAATAGAATGAATGCCTCCTCCTAGGAGGATTTTAGTATATCTTTAAAAGCTACAGCCCCCACAATATCCAGACTACAAGAAATCACCCAAATTCCTTTATCTTCAATTGAAACCTGTCTGAAAAATTCAAACCAACTCCTTAATTCCAATAAAACAACACTAATGCTTTTCACTCCAAAACTTTATTTCCATCAAAAACAATCTTTCTTGGTTACATCAGGAAATAATAGTAAAATTGGGGTAGTACCACAGACTAAATTACCGGGCATTATAATAGATGACAATCTTAAATGTGGTCAACATATTCTTTAAAAATTAAAAAGACCCACATGAAACTTGGCTCCCTTTACAGTGCAAAACAGTACCTTATAGACCCCGCAAGAAAAACCCGAGCCTCATCCGATTTGCTTCCACCCCTGTTGTATGCCTCACCTGTCCTTACAAACCTAAGCTCTGCACTAAAATCCAAACTAGCCTCTTGTTACAACAAAGTAGTTAAATTTGCTACCGACACTGCAAACTGAGCTCAGCAACATTTCCTTGCCGTTCACATCACAGGCTCCACATACATGCATTAACCCTGCCTGCTCTGATTACCTTTTACCCAGAAATCTCCACCCCTTGCATTGTCTTCTGAAAAGAATCAGTGACTGCTATTTCCTTGCAAGACTGCAGCTGGACCATCGTTTACATTATTTCATTACCTTGTAGGTGTTAATCAAGGTTTTCTGGTCTTTACCACAGTTTTGCCTAGTGTAAACAGTGGCAGCTTGTTGGCTTTTTCCCTGTGTGGCACGGCAGCAAGGAACTTGTACCCCCCCCCCTCCTACAGCTAATTCTCTATTTCAGCCCTGTATTGTACCTCACACTGCCAGTTACAGCCCCTCCATGCTACTGATTTGATTTCTAATGAATAGTGCAAGCAGCATACATATTTCTTATTTTTCTCTCTAAAGCCTGTTCCATAAACACAGTTTCCGCCTTCAGGGCAACAATACATTTTTAATTTTTACCACAGATACAAATGGTATCTACCAAAGCATAAAGTCATTTCTTGACTTACTGATTGTTTTCTGTGGAGTGCTGACGACAGATGCCATCTGGTCCCTTGCACCTTGGCCTACCAAAGGTTAGATATGCCACCTGAACACTTGGTGCCATTTTCAAACATTTCCTTGATGCTTTTTGTATCACAGGCTCCGATACCTCTCAACCTCTTAAATCAAGAAATCTGGACAAAGCCATAAATAATAGTGGGAGAAAGGGCCAAAAATAGAGACAATTTTTAAATATTGCTCTTAGAAACTTATAAATTGATAGAATAACAGGTTTTTGCATTAGCATGAATTTTCTTAAGGGTATGAAGAATGAAATTCAAATATCTGTCATTATTTTCTAACTCCAGTCTTGAATGATTTGCCTTAATTTGCCAGAGAACCACAATTTTATGAAAAATGGACCAAAAATATGAGGCAAAAATCAGGACATTCTGTGAAAATCTGTACAGTTGAGAGGTATGCAGGCTCCACATACACACAGTAAATTGTTTCATATTACGTCTGTTGTTTTAAACAGTGCAGCATGGAAGCTAGGAACTAGTACCTACAGCTAATTCTCTATTTCAGCCCTATATTGTACCTCGCACTGCCAGTTACAGTCCCTCTGTACTACTAATTTGATTTCTAATGAACAGTGGCGAGCAGCATATATATTTTATATTTATCTCTCTAAAGTCTGTTCCATAAACACAGTTTCCACATTCAGGGTGACAATAGAGTTTTAATTTTTAACACAGATACAACTTTTATTTAAGAAAGCATAAAGTAATTTCTTACTGATTGTTTTCTGGCGGAGTGCTGACAATAGACGCCATCTAGTCCAACCCGCTACACTTGAGCTCACTCCGCTCCCGTACCTTACCCCCATTCCCACCCACCCCCTCTTTCTATATCTTTATACCTATGTAAACCACACCCCTAACAAATCCAATACTATAATTTTCCCCTATCTTTCTACACCCCTCCAACCACTTTAGTCTTACACTCACTTTCTCCAAAACAACACTAATACCACAGCTCTTTAACCTTTCACCAAACTACAGCTCCACTCCCCTAACTACTCTTCTCTAATTCCCCTATTTATCTTTCAGATACACTGATACTACCCTATTTGTCCTTCAGCCTCCCCCATTATGTTGTTCTATCACTTGTTACATTACTACACAATGCTTTTATACTTTCTCTACCTAGCCTATAATGCCATAGACTTCCATTATTATGAAATTAAATACTATAACTCCCCAACACTCACACACATCTCTCTTCTACTTCTATCTAAGCCTTATAGTCATGTCAGCCCTCATCTATAAAACACCTACAACACTTTTCTCTTCCCTTTTAAATATATATGCTCTACAACCCCTCACCTATCCATTTACAGGTATGACCAACTAATTGTCAGACTTAAAAATGTAGTATTGCACTCCTTTACAGAATTAACACATATTAAACTCCAGTGTGATATCCATCCCAACCCAGTACTAAACTGTGACTTCCCCCAAATCAACAATTCCCCACAGACTCCATTTCTTCGACAACAAACCAAAATCTTACTGAAACAACTCTATATACATCACTACCTATAACCTCCAACTCAGATTTTCTAATAACTAATTTCAATCTCAAAAGCTTTGTAAATAAAATCACTGTATTCCATGCCACCTTGGCCGCATACTCTCCAGACTTAGCTGTCATAAGTGAAACTTGGTTAAAGCCCCACATCAAGGACTCTGAAATTACAACTAACTGGCTACAATATTATTAGACATGATAGGTTAAACAGAAGAGGTGTGGGTGTGGCTATGTTTAAAGACTCTCTAGTAATTACACACCAAACCAGACTAGCCACAGCTAGATCTCACTTACTTTCTACCCTATTGTACTACTCACATATATTTACCAACCTACATAAGGCTGACCTTAATCACTCAAGGTCCTGCTATAACAAAATAGCTAAGTTTGCCTCTAAGCAATGCCATAAAACTCCTCATTGCTCCATTCTTCAACAACTTAACTGGTTGAAAGTACTTAGCCCTCCTTTTGAAGAGGGCCAAAGAGGCGCTCTGCTTGACATGTACGGGCAGTCTATTCCAGAGTCTGGGGAGTCTCTGATATATTTCATTCTCTGATAGATTTTGTATATCTCTGTATTATATTATTATTATGTTTTTATCATGACTATTTGTCTCTTATGTAACTTTGTTAATTGCATTTTTATTGCTAATATTTGTGTTTCTTGACTACTTGTTCTTCTTATGTAATTTTGTTAATTGCATTTTTTGAAAATATTTATGTTCTTAACTAATTGTACTGCTCTGGAGCTTTTCTCCCTGGGTCTCTGCTAAAAACGGGCTACTTCCCTAGTCAGACACTAGCCAGTTAAGAAATGTAAATAAATACAATAAAATAAATAAATACATCCCTTAAACAACACTTCTCATCTTGCCCCTATCCACCGCTCTACCACTCTCATGCATATCTGGTATACCTAAGTTATAAACCTAGATACACCAATTCGGAACAGGCAGTCTGAATAGAAACAATCATATACCATGTTCTCTCAGTCATATGCTATTACTTCTATTTTCCTATACAATACTAATATCTTCCATCCCCTCCTACATTATTTTATAACTTACACTTGAACTTTTTACAAACCAGTACAATGCTAAAATCTCCCTTCCTACATTTTATAACTAACTTCATTATGTATCTTGAACTCCTTGCAAATCTTTTTTTACTGAAAAGAAAGAACAGTAAACTTCTTTACAATAATGTTTCCCTTCTGCAGTATCAATCCATTTACTTCTGGAAGATTTTACAGCTGGAACAACTGTATAGACTTATAGTTGTTAGTGCAAACACTTTGCTGTAAATACCTGTCTTGTAGTTATGTTTGTTGTTTCATGAGAAATGTAACTGTTGTTTTTCTGAGAACTGTCTGAAATTCAATTGTTAATATAAATGTATTGTGGTGGAGCTTTTCTCCCGAGCCTCCACTGAACATGGCTCTGCCCAGTCTGACTTTCCTGGTCAACAAAGAGAAATAAATAAATAAATATCAATGTATTACTGATTCTTGTTTTTTTGGAGATTATTTTTTCCACTTAAGTTTATTTTGATTTGAGTTGAAAAGGAGTCAATCAATCTGTATTTAGGGTAATGGTGAGGGAGCTTCAATAAATAGATTTGAGGACATGCGTGGAGAGGTTGTATGGATAGGTGGTTTGGGAAGAGTTGGAGTGATGTTGAGAGTTATTACTGAGTCATGGTAAGATGAGAGATGTCTCCATGGGGGAGAAAAATAGGGGATAAAATGAGGAGCAGCATGATTAATGACTTATTCATGCCAGGAAGTGGGGAAGCAGGAATTAAGAAGGAAGCAAGAAGTTGCAGGCCTGTGGGATATATAGTGCTGGTGGAGTCTGAAAGCTGGTATTAGGCAGGTAGAAAGGAAGTCTTTTCTATGAAGAAAGAGAATTAGTTTGTCCTCGTATCCCACTTATTTTATTTATTTTATTTTTATTTTTATTTTTTACATTTGTTAACCGGGTTAGTCCAACTGGGCCCAGAGAGCCTTTTTTCAGTGGAGACCCGAGGAGAAAAGCTCCAGGAAAGTAATTAAAAAATAAGAAAAGCATAACAATTCAAGATACCTAGCAGTACAAAATGGAGAGAAATATACAATACAAATATGTACAAGGCAAAAGTGCAGTATTTTCAGAATGCAGTAACAATATGTTTGAAAAATTTGGTTAGCATTAAGTTATTTACAAGGAATATAGCAAGGCCTAAAATAAAAAAAATTAGAGAAACATCATGGCATAGCACAACAAATATGCATTTAATACCATAGGTACTAACTGCAGAGAGAATAATATATGTAGACATTTAAATGTATGTAGACATATTTCTGAAATGTGAGAAATGGAGGTATTTGAAAGGATACACTATGAGGATGTTTTTAAGATTGGAAGTAATGAGGGCTGTCTGGGGAAAGCAGAAGTTGAAATGCAGAATAATAGACAGGTATTGTTGGGAGGGGGCTGAGTATGACTGGATATACTGCAAAGCAGTATGGAAGGGAAACATTTTGTTGGGAATGATGCTAAAAGTTGCATCAAAGTTGGAAAACAAGGAAAATGTAATAGGAGTGAATAGTAACGTCATCTGCAGAGGGTTAGGAAATGACACAGGTGAAATGTGTATGTGGGATATATAATGGTAGAGTAAGAAAGGGGTGTGTGGGAATTGGGGGGGGGAGAATGAAGCCAAGTGTAGTGGGCTTCCCACTCTCAGGTGAGTTACTACACAAAGCCATCAGTTTATAGCCAGTAGAACGCAACTAACAAGGAGGCACAAAGCAGAACAGGTTTTCTTTCACTTATTGAATTTAGAAATCAGGAAGGTAGGGAGACTATGTAACTGGCATATACAGTATAATTTGTTGGTCAAGAGAAGAGACAGTGGCAAATTTAGTAAGTGGCTTTAGAGTGCAAAGCCTAGTCCTTTAGGAGAATATCATGGCCACTTTCCAGCACAGAGCAGGCATGTATTTGACTTCCTAAAGTTAACACACAGCAAGGCTCTTCATGTTAAACTTTCTTGGACAGTGACAACGTTCTCAGTGAAAACATTCAGGAATTGAGCTTTGTGGTAGGGCTCCTGCAATACTGGAGTATACTGCAATACTAGATGTAGTGACCACAGGCTCTGAGAGAAAAGAAAAGAGAAAAACTCTACCAAACTATAGTATTATATTGAGGCAATCATGTTAATACTTATTCCTAGAGATGAAGAAAGGATTGTGGTAAGTCAGAGCAAGAGAATATGGGGTGTTGTATGAGAAGAGAGATGGTAAAAAGGTTTATGAATGTAAGGTCAAAGCAGGTTTAGCAGGAGGTACACTGATAAGAGCATCACAGTGTATAGAATATAGAGCTGCATAAAGCAAACTATCACAGCACAGCACTACACTGATTAAAAAAACATCACTTGATAAACATTCATTGGATTAGCCAGTAAGAGTGTTATATACACCTAAACACTGGCAACTGATATTACATACGTACTTGTTAAACAGCACAGGCTCCATATATGTAAAAGCTTATCTGACTTTTATTTTATTTTATTTATATTTATTTACTGGAGTAGCGCACTGATCAATATTGACCAATTTCAGGTTCAGCCCCTGAGAAATACAAAACATTTCACAAACAATACAGAAATTTAAGTAATAACAGAACAGGTCAAACTAATTACGCAGGAAAAAAGTGTATACAGATTCCAGTGAGTAACTACAGTGCCAAGTGCAGTCAAGAAGAGTATAATGTACAATATATGCATATAATGTACAATATATACATATAATGTACAGTATATACATATAATGTACAGTATATACATATAATGTACAATATATACATTACTTCATAAAGTAGGCCAATCTTCACTGAATCCTGAGAGTGGAGAAGAGACTTGGAAAGGAGGCAGGTTAGGTGATATGTCCTGTACTGAAGCTGGACCATTTGGCTTGCATGAAAAAGTACTTCTTGAGTTGCATTCTGAATTTGGAATAAGTATTAATTTCCTTAATTTCAATGGGGAGAGCTTGTCAAAGAGAAGGTGCCTGAGAGGAAAAAGCATGTGCAGTACTGAGAAGTTTGGTTCTAGGGGTAATGAGAGTTGGAGTAGCTTGTGAGTAGTGCCTCAGGTTGTATGAGATTTAGTTTTCATGAAGACTAGCTGCAAGGAGAGTAAATGTGTATAGCTGGAGTAGTCTGTACAGTTGGGGTCCTAAAAGTAGATTAGATCTTTGTTTTTTGAGTACCCATTTGGCTTTTTCTAGGGTGATACAGTGATGGTCACAGAAAAATGAGTTTGCAGTGAATTAGCAGATAGATTAAAACTGATACAACCAGAACACAACACACCACCAAGGTCTTCCCATTGTTGTACATAGTCTTAGAACAAATATAAAAGTAATAACAGATGACACATACCAGCACTGTGAAGAAAGATGGTGAATATGTGGAAGTGGACCAAAGTGAGGGGAGCTTTAGCACTACACCCCCACCCTAAGGTCAGTATACCTATGAACCTATAAAAGGGTACCTTCTGTGACCTACTTTACAGAGGCACAGTAGGCTAATCTAATAGGGAGGCAGAAACCAAATACACTCTGGCTAGGCTTATAAATGCCCTAGGGCAGATAGCCTAGTATCTACCTATGAACCTATAAGAGCATTCAGTTTTTAGTTAGTTCAAAACAACTAACAAGGAAGCATAAGATAGAAAATGTTTTCTTTCATTTACTGACTGCAGAATTCAAGAAACTAGAGAGACTAAGTAACTGGCATATGTAGTGTAATCTACTGATCAAGAGAAGGGGCAGTGGCCAACTTAGTAGCTGGTCTTAGAGTACAAGGACTACTCCTTTGGGAGGAATATCATAGCCACTTTCCAGCACAGGGCAAGCACTTATGTGACTACTTAAAGTTAATACACAGCAAGGCTCTTAATTTAAACTTGCTTACATTGCAAGATGACAAAAGTTCTCAGTGAAAAACTTCAGGAGTTGAGCCTTGTGGCAGAGCTCCTGCAATTGTGGGGCCAGGATTGGATGTAGTGACCCCAGGCTACTGCACAATGACAAAGTCCTTAGTGAAAGGTTTTGGGGGTTGAGCATTGTGGCTGAGCTCCTGCAATATTGGCAACAGGATTAGATATAGTGACCACAGACTATTGCACAATGGCAATGTTCTCAGTGAAAATTTTGGGAGATGGGCCATGGGGCAGAGCTCCTGCAATGTCAAGGTCAAGATCAGATGTAGTGATCACAGGCTACTGCACAATGACAAAGTTCTCAGTGAAACCTTTCAGAAGTTGGGCCTTGTGGCAAGAGTTCCTGCAATACTGGGGTCAGGATTGGCTGTAATGACCACAGGCTACTGCACAATGGCAAAGTTTTCAATTAAACTTTCCGGAGTTGAGCCTTGTGGCAGAGCTCCTGCATATGATGACAAAGTTTTCATTGAAAACTTTTGAGAGTTGAGCCTTATAGAAGAGCTTCTGCAATACTCGGGTCAGGATTGAATGTAGTGACCACAGGCTATTGCATAATGACAAGTTCTCAGTGAAAACTTTGAAGAGTTGGGCCTTGTGCCAGAGTCTTAAAGACAAAGATGCTTGACTGCTCATGTAATATAAAATACCAGGAGTAAATGTGTCTGGAAACAGTTTAAAAGCTCTAGCCAGTAGTGCATTTCTTTCCAGAACTGCAAAAAGTCCCCACTGCCATGGAGTTTAATTGCTACAAGCTCGAGATAAAAACAAAAAAATAGCAAAAATGCTGAAAAGTGAAAGCACACTAAATATAGAGACTGTTTTAGAATGCTGGGCCAAGTTCTCAGAATGCCTTTTCCCTGTAACGGTTGGTATTTTAAGACATATGGTGCTTTCTCTGATTCATCTTAATTCGTACAGTGCTGTTCTTACAATCAGTTTTGTCCCTACAGAAGGGCAAGTGCACTGCTGTATTAGTTTAAGCAGAAAGGTGGCTACTAGTTGTACTGCTCTTTGTGTTACTCGTAACCATTTTGCTTCCTGAAGTAGTATGAAATGAGGAGTTTGTGGGTTAGCCAGGTAGATAAATATGTCATTTTTATTTAATACAGTCTGAAGTAAGCTGGTGTTAAATGAGAAGTTTTCTGTGGTGATGGGAGTGTGTACTCAAGTTTAGGTAGGAATACAAATGATTTCCTTGCTTCCATGCTAAGGAAACTGGAAATTCTGAAGGTTAGTTTAAGTTGGTGAAATACTATATCAACTGCTTTCTTACTGTGGTGACTGAATGAGAACACTGGGTTCATCAATAGCCCAAGGTACTTCTTTGGTGGGAGATTGGTCTAATGGTTAAGGTGTTTACCTTACAGACACAAGGTGCAGGGTTTGATTCTCACATGGGGTAACTGGCTAGGCTTAAAATGACCTGAAAGGGCAGGTAGCCTAGTACTAACCTATGAACTTGGTTAATTTCTATTACCCAGTGAAACTCTGAGTATAATGGGCTTTGCATCCTTTAGTTTTTGCTGGACTGCAAATAGCATTAAACTTCATGATAATATCTCTTAGTTTATGCCCTGAGTACTGGCAGAGAGCTGTGAAATCAACCTGCAGTGTTTGTTTGTTTGTTTGTTTATTTATTTATACTTTGTTGAGTGGGTCAGGCCCACTAGATCAATGGTCTCTTTTCAGGGGAGACTTGAGATGGTACTCGTACTCACTAGGGGAAATCCGGACACAGGACAGGGGAGCTTCAGTTAACATTTTCAATAGGTTTTGTGGGATGTTATACATCCACCTGATCTATTACCATCTCAATCAGATGGGCTAACAGTTTAATGTCTCATCTGAAGGGCAACACTCTCAGGAGTGCAGACCCCCCCCCCACCCAAATGCTGCATTGCAGTGTCTGTCTTGGAAAATTAATCTGTCTGTCTGGTGTGGGACCCAAGAATCGTCTACACCAAAGGTGAGTGAGCTACATGTTGACCTCCTGAGACTGCTCAAATACTTCCATTTTCAGACTAGTAAAGATTTGCTGGAGTTTAGGAGCAGAATGTCTTAAGCATGCATTGCTACTCTAAGGTATCTCTGTTACTCTTAAAAACTCAGGCATCCCTATTGCAAACCTCCAAATGCATTTTTCTATATGCATTTTAACCAAGAATTGCTTATTTTCTGTATAAGTGCTTTTCTGTCTCTGATATTTTAATTATGACTTGTATTAAGCATGTAAACTACTTTGTTACTGTTACGGAGCTTTTCTCCCCGGGCCTCCGCTGTAAATGGACCTGTGTCCAGTTGGACTATCCCGGTAAACAAATGTAAAATAAAATAAATAATAAATAAACATTAGTATTTTGAAGATGCAGGAGAATAGGATGGATCCCAGTACTACCCCTTGTGGGGCACCTAAAGAGAAATGCCTTATATCTGAGGTAGAACTGCCACATCTATATCACGTTATCGAAAGTTTACTTAATCGAATCAATAAAGGTCAAACTTTATTGATCGATTAAGTAAAACATCGAATAACGTAAAAAAAAAAAACAAATTAAAAAAAAATAAAATGGCGTAGGCAGAGGGGCAAGCCCCCCTGCACCCCCCACACCCCCCCTACTTAAATATACCAACTCCGAGACTGTACTACATTGAGGTAAATGGAAATCTCCCCTTACGGAGATTTCCGTTTACTTGCACGATGTTCTTCACTTTCGATATTGTCGTGCTGACAGTATCAGACTCGATGTTGTCAGCTTACAACATGAAGTAGACCCGAACTGCCTGCTATAACTTGAAATGTTTTGTTGTCCTACACTGATTTACTCTCTGACACTCTGAACAACCATGTAAATGGCTGTATACAGGATGCTGTATCTACTATAAGTAAGCCCAAAACGAACTCTAAAAAACAAACCACACTGGTGGAATCCTAACTTTAATAGAGTATATAACAAAAGGAAAAAGTTATGGCTAAAATCAGGAATAGCAACTGTCGTAATGATAGGAGCTCTTTAATTAAACTAAACAGGAAATTAAGAGGACCAATTAAGTATAACAAGGTCAATTATGAGGTCAAGACAGTATTTTAAAGTTGAAAGCATTGGAGAGAGAAGGTTTATTATTACCCATGAATTTAAATTTGCACCAGCAATATGTTCATAGCTTTTAAATCTTTTATGTTGTTTGCATTTTATATGTTTTTTATATATTTGCTACTGTTGCTTTAACAAAAGGCAGCTTTTTCTGTTTGAGGCTTGGCGGTCATATGACATGCTTTTAGATCACCTGCGTTTATAAATTAATCTGTTTGATGTGTGTTTTTTATTTGAAGAAGTTTTTACTCAAAGAAATGAAAAACACATAAATGAAATGATTATTCTGCCATGTAGAGCTGTGCTTCTCTACCTTTTCACTTCCTGTGTGCTTTGAGTTTGTTTACATTTGAGTTTTGTTTACAGTTTCAAGTCTTTTCAGGATATAAAATTAATGAATATAAAAGAAAGGCTGTAGCAATAAACTATGCACACACGCACACAAATTGGTTCAGCAAAACCCATATTTATGGGGACGTGCTAAGATGAATTAGATGCATGGATTAAAACAGATTCTGTTATAGCAGCTAAGGGTATGTGAGGGAAAAATAAATAAAAGATAATAAGAAAGTGGAAGCTTTGGGTTTGCAGGGTTTTCATTTGCCTTGGCTTTCCTCCTACATACTAAAGACATACACTAGGTAGACTAGACACACTAAACTGGCCATAGGTGCAAGTGTGTGCATGAATTTGTGGTGTGGAAGAAGAACCACTGCAGAGCTAGCTACCTGCAATGTAATCCTTGGCTCTAGATGATTGTCAGTGTTGAAGTGACACCCAGACCTCATGTGCAAAAATGGTGAAAAGGGGTTGTGGATGGATAGATGGATGGATGGATGGAAACTTTTGGTTTTGGATATTGTCATTGGGATACAAGTAGTGAAAATATTTGAAGTGCCTTTAGTTTTATACACAGACAAGGAGCATATTTTTGTCAGTGAGGGAATAAGCTGTAGATGGTAATCAATACACTGGTATTGGCTTGTATATATACTACAAGCAAACGTGGGAAGGGACAATGATGAAATGGGGAGGTTAAGGATGAGTAAGATTTTGTATGACAGTCATCAAGGAGAATAAAACTAAATGTAGAATATTATATTCACAAAGTAGCAGAAAGTATCTGAAGAACTAAGCCAACATGAGAATGGAGAAAGGAGATCTTGGTGATAGGAACAACTGCAAGCAGGAGTATTGAAAACAGGCAAGAGGGGGTGGAATTTACTGGGAAAAATTAGCAAAAGAACCAAGGTTTTGGGAGCAAATAAGCAAAGCGAGAAAGTTAATAAGAAAGGGATGAGGCTAAGCAGAAGCTTGAACTACCAGTTAGAGCTCACTTTCCCTACCAGCAATTAATATTAGAGCATATGCAGAAACAAAGGGATAGGGGAATGCTAAGTGAAAGGCCAGCTTTAGTGGAGTTTTTATATGAGTCTACAACACAAGCTGCTGTTAAAAGGGATAATTGGTAATGTATAGGACATATTGCATGATAACTGTAAGAATTAATCAGAGGTTAGAAAAGACTGGAAGAAAGACTAAGATAATTTACAAAGAAATAATGGGAGGATACCTTTATGCAACAAAGTCTAGAAGATTTATGTTTTGCACTTGGAGGTGTTCACACAGATGTTTTTATACCCCAAACAGACTTCACATATAATTTTTTTCCTTAGGTAGACTGCAAATGCTGGTGGCATGGTGAGAAACAGAGAGGTAATCACGAATATTTTTTGGTAGTGCAACGAGTTGGCAGATTTTAAAAACTGATTACAGAGTACTTTGTCAAAAAATGGTATTGGAGCAAATGGTTACCTCCCAACTATTTCAATTTATCAAGAATGACACCTTCCCCCAATAACCTCCAGACCATTCAGAGATTCATACAACCTTAGAAATATTAACTATTCATGTCCTTTCCTCCAACCCCCCCCCCCCCCCAAAACTAGGCTTCACTGCACAAGCCATGCTTTCTCAGTCCTTGGTCACACACTGTGGGAATTTCTACCTTCTCTTCTTAAAAAGCATTCCTCTTATCCCGTTTTCTGATTAGAAATAAAAGCACATTTCAAAGACTATAGGAAAATAGAACTGCTATCTCTCTGGTCATATAACTTATGTCTTAAAATGCTTCTTCCCTCTACATTTCTTTCTTTGACTCTATTTTTGATTGTGGCTCTTTCAGCATGTCAGCTCTTATTTCCACTCTGTATGTAATGCATGTATCTGTTGTTTTTTTTCAGTCACTCTCTTTATAATGTCATGTATCTATTGCCTTTATACTCTCAAGCCAACTGAAAGAATACTCTGTTCTATATAGTATATACTGTCTTTTTAAACTACTGCTAGCATGATTATTAGCTTGAATAAAAGATGCAAGAATGATATGAAATATAAAGGGTTAATTTAGGAATAGTGTAAAATGCTGAAAAATAAGAAGTAGTAAGTCTGCTGGCATACCATAGTTAAAATTTGACATCCATGTGGAGTATATTATTGAGAAACAAAGTCTGTAAAAATAACTGCACAGATGGCAGCTGGAAGGACATCAGCAAAGTAAAGGGACGTAAACTCAAGTTTCAGATAGTGCTAGAACACCACGTTTCAGATAATGCAAGACTGAGTTTTCATGGATCATCAAACTACAAACAACCAAGGACAAGGGAACAAAGGAAAACTGTTATACAAAGAAAAAACTGTATGACATCAGACTTTGAGAAAAATACCAGACCTTCTGGTATAAATGTAACTGTGCATAAACAAGCTTTGGGTAAGTGCCATAGAGAGCTGACAGCATTTGTGTTACATGCTTGTAGATCTGAAAAGAAAATGTGAAAGTAAAGTGTATTAACTAAAACAGTTATTTTCTAGTATTTATTGTACTTAGTACAATACAGTAATAAGACTAGTTGATCACAATAAGTAGTTAAATGTACTTTGGTATGCTTGTATGTATATGCAAGTAACAGCAAGATAACAAACTGAAAGACGTGCATAAAATTTATAGAATTCTTAGAATTCTTCAATGGCGAGCCACAGTTGACGGACCAAATGATTTCTTATTGTGACAGCTACAGCTTCCTTTTTTATTTTATTCAGTTAATACATTCAGTTCCAGTGCAAGCATTTACCTCCTTCTTCTGTACAGTATCTAGTAGCAGATCAGTACCTCTCTGCAAATTCCTCAGGTCCTGCGCATTTGCACAGTTGAATCTGCCAACTGTGGTTGACCTCCTTTTCAGAGAATCAATGAGGGCCTTTCCACGCTTTCTCAACAGATGATTTGGCCACCTTCCACACAGAAACTGGTAATTATCTTTTTTGTTTCTCATTCTACAGCATGGATGCCATAAACAACAGAACTGTAAAGTGTAACACTACCTTTCAGGTAGACAGTAATAATAGTCCAGCACATGTATTGTCAGGATTTAAAGATTGGTATAAACAAAACTGTAGCACATGCAGTATTTTATTAGTTAATGTTAATGCCCATGCTTTACGTAAATGCATTATGTTTGACTGGTATCTTAAACAGCAACATCATTTGTATGACAGTAAACGTTTATGTCCTGTCACTACATGTAAAATGTTAATTTCAGAGTTACAATATCAGTCCAGTCAGTTATTTACAATATCTTCTGTACATCTTGCTAGACAAAAGTGGCAAATACCCACTGCACATTACAAAACAGATAAGAACAGAGGCAAAGTTCATAGTGAACTGACAAAAAGATTTAATAAACTTCTAAGACACAGAGTAAGTTCATAAAGTTCAGACAACATATGCAAACACTTTTTCAAATGTGCATAAGAGCTTTAAAGTCAGCAGAACAGAATACTAACAAATATAATCTGGTTAGTAAAGAGTTAAAGCAACAGCAGTTAACTGTACTGATAAGAAATAATTTACAATGTACTATTCTACCTTTAGAAAATGGTTAAATGTACACAGCATAAACTTTCATTCAGGTAAAGCAAGGCACTTAAATAGTGATTTTCAAAACATTTCAAATAACAACACAGTTATAGGGCATAGAAATCAAATGAAAGTAGTTAAACGCAGTAAACACATAAAATCACAAGACTGACATATCTGTTTTAACCATGTGTTAGTTAAGCCAATATCTCTTTTGTTTCTTACAATATTTTGTAATTGTATAATGGCATAAAAAATAGCACAGACTCCAGCAAAAACAGTCTTCAAAAGCAGTATTATGCATAGTTAGGCAAATTATGAATGTTTATTAAGAGTTTTACAACTGCATTCTAATATCAAGTTGCAAGTATATTAACGAATGACTGAAGGTATGAGTAAATGCTGAAGGAGTTATGGGTTAAGCGTCTGGAATGCGCAGAAAAACAAAAAAGTAAGTAATGTGAGCTCAATTCTTTCCAGGCTGGAATGGGTAGTTACAAGGAATGTTGTATAAGACAAAATGTTACTGGTACTGAAATTTATAAGGTCAAGGAAACAAGACTGGTCACCAGGCCAAATGGCTTACATTTTTCTAAAACATTATTGTTAGGTATTCATGTGCAACATTAAGCAAAAAGAACTAAAGTTTACAAGTAAATACTACACTGAGTACAGTCAGTACATGGGCTATGGTATGCAGTTAAAATAAATTATGCAGGTCCCTTTACAAAAAGGGAGGGTACAAATCTGTTTGCAAGTAAGTACTACACCGAGTGCAGTCAGTACATGAGCTGTGCTATGCAATTAAAATAAATTATGGGAAATAAATTCTCATCACCACTACTAAAGACACCGAGAGTAGACAAATGAACAAAGAAAAAAGACCTTAGGTGTCGTCCACAGCTTCAGGCTTCAGACAGTTAAGACACAATTTATTAATTGCTTAAAAAGTGAAGCTGACAGGATGTAAACTTCACTAGAATATGTTGAACTGAAAAAAGTTAAGTATCCAAGCAGTTGTCATCCACAGCTTCAAACTTCAGGCTGTTAAAACTCAATTTATTGAAAACTTAAAAAGTGAAGCTGACAAAATGCAAGCTTCATTGAAATGCTGAAATAATTAGCCTAGTAATTAACATCCACAACTTCAGGCTTCAAGTTGTTAAAGCACAGTTAATAGATGCTTTGTAAGCAAAGCTGACAAAAACATATACTTCACTGGAGTGTAGAAAGCTGATGAAATTGTCCAAACGATAAGCGCTTTCGGCAGATGCCTTCTTCCGATCATATAAAAGTGGGGTTAGCTCTTCCTGTTTATAAAGCAAACACAATCAAGAGCTGGTAGCTAATTGTCTTTGGTGTTCTTAAAGGCACAGGACAAAAATAAATGTTCAAAGTGGAGATTTGTCTCCTATAATGTAGTTCAATGTTAAAAATGCTAGAATCATGTATTAATGTTTGGTAGGTTTCTTCTAGATTTTAGAACAGGTCTGAGAGGTACTATTGTATTAAGACCTGGGGGTCGATTGGCTCTAAAATTGTTGATCCAAGAGATCTCTCTCAATTCTGTCCTGTTATGGACATTTCCTTCCCTGATGTTTTGGGTGACCAATTCCACTGCTTTAAACAAGAAATTATGCGTAGGATGGACCAATACGTGTGCTGCTAAGGCATTATGTGGAACTTTCTGATCAATGTCTCTGACATGTCATAGAATACGATCCTTTAATCGTTGGTCAGTTTTACCAAGATAAAAAGCTTGGCAATTGCGACAGGTAGCCAAATAGATAATATGGCTAGTAGTACAATCAGCATAAACATCGAAATGAAAGTTACGTCCAGATACTGGGTGGAGAAAAGTATTACTAGTATCTAAGTAAGGACAAGCTTTGCATCTGCAGCATTTAAAAGTACCTTTGCGGTCTGATAGTGGACCACCCCGTTTAAAGCCATCTTTATGGCATAATAATCTCTTGATATTCTTTTTATTCTTATAGGGAAACCTGGGTCTCTCTCCAACGATGTTCTTTATTTTATCATCCACTGTCAGAATCGGCCAAAATTTCCTGATCACTTCACAGACATGTCGATTGTCTGAGCTGTAAGTGAGCATACATCTAAGTTGTTGAGGTGTTGTGTCATTAGACTGTCTTCGTGAAGCTTGTTCAGACCTCTCTGAGTAATAAGGTTGACCTCTTTGCTTTCTATAGGTTTGCACCTGTGAAACTGGTGGAAAATTATTTTCCTGGTAAGATTATCCTTCAAATATCTACGTAGATTGGATTGCTCTTCCAAGAATTCCTCCTCATCAGTACTTAGTCTTGAGAGTCTTAAGATTTGGTTATCAAAGATGTTATCAAAAATATGTCTTGGATGCATGCTCTGCCTGTGTAAGAAATGATTTCACCAGGTCTCTTTCCTATGCACCCCAGTAGAGAGACCTTGAGTTGGATGTAGACGTATCTTGACATCCAAGAAATCTATGACTGAGGATGAGTGTTTCATTTTGAACTCAAGGAAGTCAGTGCTGTTGTTAATGAAGCTGACAAAAAGATCCAATTGGTCAATACTTCCTTTCCATAAACAAAAAACATCATCCACAAATCGCCCATAGTAGACAAGTTAATTCTTCCAGATATTTCCATCACTGAAGATTGTTTTAAATTCCCACTCAGCCAAGACCAAGTTTGAATAACTGTTGGCACATGGAGTTCCCATGACCACACCCCAGGTTTGCAAATAAAAGGTATCTCCATACATAAAGATGTTATTCTCAAGGACTAATTCCAGCAGAGAACAAAGAGGTTCCGTTGTTAAATTATGTCTAATCAGAAAATCATGTAAGGCCCTCAGGCCATACTCATGGTGGATCACAGTAAAGAGACTGATTATGTCCATAGTTACAATTAGAAGGTTATCAAAACCATCCAGAGACTTAACAGTGGAGAACAAGTCTTTCAAGAAGCAGCCTGTATCCTTTAAGACAGTGGTAGCATAAGGCAAAGCTTTCTTGAGTTCGTTTTCAACATACATGGATATGGATTCAGTGATCCATCCTCTCCCAGAGACAATGGGACGTAAGGGAGGGTCCAAAAGATATTTATGTATCTTAGGTAATCCACCAATGCTGGGAAACATAGGATGAGGTGTTTCAAAAAATTCATATAAATCTTGACTGATCCTTCTTTCCATCAATAGATCATAGGTGCTCCCTCTGATATGTTCAATTCTCTGATTTACTTCTTTCTTACTCAATTTACGATAAGTCATGTTGTCATCCAACATCAGTAAAACTTTATTACGATACCAGTCTGCATCCATCACTACTATGCAGCCACCTTTATCTGCTGGTTTGATCACCAAGCTATCTGTCCTTCTCAACTGTTGGAGAGCCTCTTTTTCTTTCCTGTTCAAGTTATAGAAACAATTCTTAACTTTATCTGTTGTACCTCTCACCTTGTTTATCTCATCCTCACACAATTTCATAAAAAGTTCTACTTGAGGAGGATTAACTGGAGTAAATAAACTCAATTTCTTATAGGTCTGCTGTTCTTTCGTAGAACCTTCTCCAAAAATACATTTCAGAGACACGTTCCTGCAGAACAACCTAACATCCGTCATGAATTCATTCACATCAGAAGAAACCGCTGTAATAAAACTCAGCCCCTTATTAACAGGCTGATAACATCAGGATCCAGTGTGATCTTGGATAACTTAACTACTAAGTCATTACCCCCAATATTTAGTCCACAAACTTCTTCCGTTTACGTTCTTGACTCTGCGTCCTCTGTGGCCTGTATGAATTCTCCCTCACAAAAACCGGCAATGGCCAGTTTACTGGTAGGTGCGTCATCGCTTTTTTAGGTCTAGTAGCACAATTAATGGTGGTGTTGGAATTACTACCATCATTGGTATCGTTAGCACCAGTACCTCCCAGATCCCTGGTGACAATATCAGTGCTAACAGTAGGAACCTCCTCTCCTGTAGATGAAGTTGAGGAGGGAAGAGAAGTTGATGAGGTAGTAGTTGTTCGAGAAGGATGCAAAGTGTTAGCAGTCTCTTTTACAGCCACACCTTGTATGGCTTTCCTTTGTTTAGTAGAAAAATGGGGACGTCCTCGATTGGTGTTATCCTCTCTAGGCCATTCAAAGATATGACCGTTAGTGAAATCCCTATGATCTCGATTCAGTTTACCCATTTTTTGTAGTTTAAGCTTACTGTCATAAGTGTTTAAGTTCACTTGTAACTGTTCAATCTGGCATAAATGCTGGTCCTGCAAATCAGAACGTTCCAGTTCTTCTTGTTTCTTAGAAATAAAAGAAGAAATTTGTTCTTCTTCAAGTTTAAAAAAATCGATGAGCAGCCTCATATATTTTTGGCTAGTTTCCAAGTTAATCCTTTGCCATTGGGCTAACAGCTCCGGATAGGTGTTTCCATAAGAGGGAAGGCATTTAACTCTCATTCCTCTTGGCACTATCTGATGAAATAGGCAAGCTTCCAAATGGAAGCGTTGCCATTGAAGCCTTTTAAGGCGATAAGCAGCATTTTCTACTTCACGAAGCGTGTCAGAAAAACTAGCATCTACTGCAAGGTTTGTAGTATTAGGTGCTAAACAGTCACTACTAAAATTAATAGTTAAAAGTGGATTTGCTTATCGTTTGGACAATTTCATCAGCTTTCTACACTCCAGTGAAGTGTATGTTTTTGTCAGCTTTGCTTACAAAGCATCTATTAACTGTGCTTTAACAACTTGAAGCCTGACGTTGTGGATGTTAATTACTAGGCTAATTATTTCAGCATTTCAGTGAAGCTTGCATTTTGTCAGCTTCACTTTTTAAGTTTTCAATAAATTGAGTTTTAACAGCCTGAAGTTTGAAGCTGTGGATGACAACTGCTTGGATACTTAACTTTTTTCAGTTCATCATATTCTAGTTAAGTTTACATCCTGTCAGCTTCACTTTTTAAGCAATTAATAAATTGTGTCTTAACTGTCTGAAGCCTGAAGCAGTGGATGACACCTAAGGTCTTTTTTCTTTCTTAAAATAAATTATGCAGGTTCCTTTACAAAAAGGGAGGGTACAAATAGCTAGTAGTAACAGTAAACGTCTTTTCTAAAAAAGTGAAAGCAATTCATATTACAACTTTGACAGTATAGGCAACAGCAAAAGCTTTATAAAAATAGTTTCTGTTTTTCAAAATGGCCAAAAAAATAAGCAAATGTGTAAGAGCAAAGTGCCACAGTATACGTAACAGCCAAAAGCCAAGCATACATTCAATTCTCACAACATAAAGCAAATAAACAATACTGCAACAAAATTATGTATCCTACAGGGGGAAAGGCATGCTTTCAGTTTTACACTAACTGTATAACCAGTACTGCAAAAAGTAATGTAATTAGCAGGGTTCAGTTTAATGCTAGGTTTAAAAATTGAACCGAGTTTACATTACAGCCATGTATACACAAATGCAAAAACAATCTGTACAAGCAAGTGTATTCTGTACAGTATATAGTAAATGGTTTATGTAAATAGACAATTTTGCATTCAAGTATTATATGTTTAGTAACAAGTCAAAGCTTGACATTTGTGAGATGTTTTTTTTTTCAAAAAACAAGACTGCAATGCCTTTGCAATAAAATCCTCAAGCATTGTCAATAAATTACTGTATAGGACATCACTGTATAGAGTCATATTCAGATTCATCCAGTTCTAATAGTAATGGTTGTCATCATTGTGTTGATAATATTAAACTGTGTTAACTTGCTGTATTAAAACAAAACTAAAGGTTTTGTTTCCCAGTGTGTTTCTATTTAAAACAAAACAGAGGGAATCTATATAGTGATAGATATGTTTAAAAATGTATAAATGCATGTGCACATCTATTTGCCAGTGAGACGCATATACACATCTATTGCTATAATATATGTAAAAAATAATATAGTTAGTTAAATACATGTATTTCTGTTTGCTAGCTTTCATATATTCTGGTACAAACCAATTCAAAAAGCCAAAACTGAAAACTGTTAAAAAACAGAGAAAAAAAACACACTGAGTCCAAAAGTAAGGTAAGTGCTTTCGTTTACTGAAATTAGCAAACTTCTTCAGACAAATCCAGACACAAACTGCAAAACTTAAATAAGCTTACAAATCATGACATCACTTCAGAATTGAGTAAGCCAAGCCTTCATTTAAAGAGCTAAAATATCTACCTAAAGCCATAAAAGTATATATATTCTAATTCAAAAGAATTGATATCAAAATCCAACATTTAAGACAAAAAACACTGAGAATATTAATAATAAATATATTAAACATATAAATAGATAAAAATAAACATATTAAATGTGGAAAAATACATATGTTTATATTTTTATATTTTTCATCTGGTTAAAGCCCTCAATTTAAGAATGCTTCTGATGGAAACAGAATCATTCAAGCCCAGGGGGGCCAGAGCATTCAGTTTCAATTGCCAAATCAATTCCTTTTCATCTAACCTCAAGTCAACTGGCCCACCCTGATGTTGTCAACAATTTTATTAATGACAAGAAATTTGAATTCATGTGTGGGACAAGAATTAATATGTCTAGCTAAAGCATTATTCAAATGCATTTTTTCAGTTGCATACATATGCTCATAAATTCTATTTTTGAGGGGTCTTTCCATTCTAACCACATAAAAAGCAGGACAATTCATGCATGAACTCAAATAAACAACCCCTCTTGTATTACAATTGAATTTACCCCTAATAAAATATTTTTTATCATTGATGACAAAACAGTTAACAACTTTAATGTATTTACACCAACGGCAGGCCTCACATTTAAACATACCACAATGTGGTAAATGGTATTTTAATGTTCCATTTTCAAGGAACATTTTCAGATTCCTACCTCTCCTAAAAACCACACAGGGATAATCACCCACACTATTTTTAATCGTATTGTCATCCAAAAGGAAACACCAATTCTTCGAAATAATTGATCTAAGAGAAAGTGCATCAACAGAAAATGTGGTGATAAAGCTCAATTTAGCTTTATCGACATCAAAAGGGGCAAAAGATTGGTTGAATTCAGGTCCTGTATTATTAGAACCTGTAACTAATTCATGATTCCTATTTGGCAAGTGGTCTACACTGTTGTTCAGGTGGACATCCACCAATACATCAATATCAAACCCCTCACTAGAAGCCAACAATGGTTTAAAAAAACCTTTCAATCTTTTGGAATGGACTTCCCCAATAAGATCATCTACTAATTTATTGGGGTATCCGCTTTTAATAAACATTTCCCTCAACAGGTTGCATTCATCCATAAAATTAGATTCAAAGGAAACCATCCTTGCGGCCCGAACAAGCTGGCCCTTCACAACAGCCCTCTTTTGGGTGAATGGATGGCAACTGGAATAATGAAGGAATGCATTAGAATAAGTTGGCTTTCTAAAAATCTTTGAAATATATTTATTCAAAGCAAAATCTTTTATCAATTCAATATCAAGAAAAGAAATACTATTTGTTTGAAATTCCCAAGTGAATTCCAAAAAGTTAGTAAATTTAGTGATATGTTCAATAAATGAGTTAGCTGAAAGTTTATCACCTTTCCAAAGGATAAAAATATCGTCCAAATAACGGGTGTACCATACGGTTCTCTCCTGGAACATAATATCCTTGAACAGGAATTGTTTCTCCCAATAGGCCATTACAGTGTTAGCAAAAGTGGCCCCACAGGGAGAACCCATGGCAACACCCGTTTTCTGTAGAAAATATTCTTTATTGAACAAAAAGTAGTTGTTATTAAGTACAAATTCCAACAAATAAATCACTAAATCAATACAAGAACCATCAACACGTTCTTCTAATAAAAATTCCCTTATCCATTCACAACCTATGTCCTGAGGAATGACCATGTATAAGTCACGGACATCGATTGTGAAAAAAATTGAGGTTCTCAGAAAAAGGAAGATTATTGATCACCCCTAAAAAAGCCCATGAGTCCTTACAAATCTGGGTCTCATTTTTCAAGGCCTCCTTGAGCTTAGTATCCACAAACTTAGCACAACCATATGTAATGGATTGTCTACCATCAACAATGGGACAAAAAGGGGGGGTTATCTAAGTTTTTAAATATAAAAATATAAACATATGTATTTTTCCACATTTAATATGTTTATTTGTATCTATTTATATGTTTAATATATTTATTAATAATGTTCTTAGTGTTTTTTGTCTTAAATGTTGGATTTTGATATCAATTCTTTTGAATTAGAATATATATACTTTTATGGCTTTAGATAGAGATTTTAGCTCTTTAAATGAAGGCTTGGCTTACTCAATTCTGAAGTGATGTCATGATTTGTAGGGTCTATATTATATCATCGAACGCTTAAAAAAGCGAACGCTGATTGATCGACCTAATTTAAGCGAAAGCTTACGATCTCGAACTGTCAGATCAGCGATTTTTTTCCCAGGGAAAAAATCGCTGATCCAAAACACATAAACACAACACAAGCACACCAAACAAACAGAAATCCACACACATACACCTAAAATATGATACCTAACCCTACACTAAACTATGCACACACCACTAACTACCCACTTACCTTAACCCAAACCCTAACCCTAAGGTCCGTCACTATCGCACACTCACCTCACCCGCTCCCTAACCCTAACTCACTTAAATCTGCCCTAACCCTCATGTCCACTCAATCGCACACACACCTAACCTGAGCCCTAACTCACCTAAATCACCCTAACACTCACATCCACACAATCGCACACTTACCTGAATCCGACCAGTAACTTTCCACCATAACACTGAAAATACCAAAGCAACAGGAACGGACAACCGAATTTGAGTTTCTGCTGCTTCGATATTTTGCAGTTTCACGAAAATAAGTTCGATCAACCAGCGTTCGCTTTTTTAAGCATTCGAGGATATAATATAGACCCGATTTGTAAGCTTATTTAAGTTTTGCAGTTTGTGTCTGGATTTGTCTGATGAAGTTTGCTAATTTCAGTAAACGAAAGTGCTTACCTTACTTTTGTACTCAGTGTGTTTTTTTCTCTGTTTTTTAACATATATTCTGGTACAGTTTGAGAAAAGCTGAATATTCAGTGTCTGGAACATGCTTCAAGGACTATAGATAAAAATGCAGCTGTAAGACAAGGCACGCAGCATTAAACACAGACATCTGCATTTCATTTGCATCATTCTGAACATCAGAACAGAGGAAATTATAATATTTCACGAATAAAGCTTAGAAAAATGCTACACAAAATAGAACACAAGACAATTTCAGTTGTAAAAAGTATACAGCATGTACGTTTGGGATGATAACATTTAACACAAATATAACAGCATGATTAGCTAAACAATGTCAGACATACATACAAGTAGAGAAAAGAATGAAAGACTGACATAATAAACAGCTCTATCGCTATTAAATGCTGTACATTACTCCCTGAAGATGTAAAAATTCTGACAAGAAAATACATCATACAAAAAATGTCACAGTGTGTTAATAATAATACAAAAGGAATAATAAATTGAACAGGAGAAGGAACAGGTATAATTTCTACTAATACTCTGTTTATTTGCATAAACAATACAGTAATACAAAAAAGGACCATAAGTTAAAATAATTACCATTTTGGGTAACAGGCCAATACTTCATACAGATCAAATGGTAAAAATACCATCCACTTATACTATGATAGAACAACAATACCAAAAGACAATATTGCACTTAAATATTACATTTCCAAGTTTTAAAGATACCAAATGCATATTTAAAAAGAGCTTGGTATAAAAACTAATAGGACAAAAATTTTCACAGATTGTACATTTACAAGCACAAGGGAATCCTACTATTTAGTAAGTCATTACAAGTATCTTTAATAGACAAATTACAGTTTAGTATAAATGGACAATATTGCCTTCAAATTTCAAAATGTTTGTTAAAGTGGCACCACAGTTTGTATGTGTGGTTTCAAATAACCCAGTGCTAATAGCAAAAGACAAAAACAGAAGCTGACACACTGCCCATAATTGGTGGGACATATTCAAAGGATGGTCATCATCTCAGACCAAATTGCTAGATTGGTTAATACATCCTGTGTTAATAGTTTTAGGAGTCATAATAGTAATAACAGCTTACAATAGTTTATATGCTGCAGGTTATGGAGAGTTGTAATAACTCAACAAGTTATGATTGTAAATATGAGTAAAGTTATAAATGCTGTAAATGATGATGCTAACAAAACAAATGCAGTCTTTTCTTTAACTGAAGTTTAGTCCATTCCTCAAACAAATTAAAGAAACGGGGAACTGAAAGAATACTCTGTTCTATAAAGTATATACTGTCTTTTCAAATTACAGCTAGCATGATTATTAGCTTGAATAAAAGCTGCAAGAATTATATGAAATATAAAGGGTTAATTTAAAAATAGTGTAAAATACTGAAAAATAAGAAGTAGTAAGTGTGCTGGCATAGCTTAGTTAAAATTTGGCATCAATGTAAAGGAATATGTTATTGAGAAACAATGTCCGTAAAAATAACTGTGCAGATGGCAGCTGAAAGGGCATCAGCAAAGTAAAGGGACGTAAACTCAAGTTTCAGATAGTGCTAGAACACCACGTTTCAGATAATGCAAGACTGAGTTTTAATGCATCATCTAACTACAAAGAACCAAGGACAAGGGAACAAAGGAAAACTGTTATACAAAGAAGAAACTGTATTACATCAGACTTTGAGAAAAAATAGCAGACCTTCTGGTATAAATGTAACTGTGCATAAACAAGCTTTGGGTAAGTGCCATAGAGAGCTGACAGCATTTGTGTTACATGCTTGTAGATCTGAAAAGAAAATGTGAAAGCAAAGCGTATTAACTAAAACAGTTATTTTCTTGTATTTATTGTACTTAGTACAATACAGTAATAAGACTAGTTGATCACAGTAAGTAGTTAAATGTACTTTGGTATGCTTGCATGTATATGCGAGTAACAGCAAGATAACAAACTGAAAGACGTGCATAAAATTTATAGAATTCTTAGAATTCTTCACCAACTATGATAATCACTTTGTATACAAGTGTGTATATATTGCATTTTGTCATTCACTCTGTATATAATGTCATGTGTCTGTTGTGTTTACATTGGGTGTAGACTGGTCCAGTGGGATCAGTGCTCGACCACAGTTAACAAATTCAAAATAAAAAGAAATAAAGTATTCTTTCGAGCTGGGACAAAGGATCTGAATTGCCTAGACATATTAAAGCCTCATTAAGCTTAAATGCTACTGGCTGCAAAAAAAAAAAAAAAAATTAGAAAACTGAAACCAAAATCTAAGACCTGGAGGTGGGTGGGAAACTTTAAAAAAGGAAAGGAGCAAATTACACAGAAGTAAATGGAACTTGTAGAAAAAAACATGCAGAATAATGTTCAGATGGAGGAGTGAAATTTAAGGGGCAGCAAGAACTACACATTCTTGTAATGTTGAGTGAATGATTGTTAAAATGTATACTGTATGAAAACAATGAGAAATACTGCTATGGTTTGTTTTCTTTTCTATTAATATGTATACACCTATGTCGCTGGGTAGAGAGGAGAAGTTTTTGTGCTTAATCTTATGTCTGTTTTTAAGGAATTTAGTTACTGCTTTGCCACTAATTTCCCTGATGTGGAAAGTTGTTAGGTAGTTGAAATCACTACATGAGGGAGATGGGTTCTTTGTAAAGGTTGGAGTCACTTGATTACTTTGTATATTTTGTCAGTTGTGTATGATGTACTTGGTGTTACTGTTGTATTTTGTAGAATATTGACTGTATATATGAAGTATATTTAAATTTAAATTGCCTTCTGTGTTTATTTATGTGAGTTCTTGTATAATTTTCTAGTAAAGCCTAAGAGAAGGTCCCATGATAGCTTGATGATTTCTAAGAAAAGCTGAATTGTCTGCATTTGTTTATAGCCTACTTTTCATTCATAATAATACATATGTTTGCCGGGGGTTGTCATTTAGATGGGGTTGCCATCCTTGCATTGTCTCACAGTGAAGTGTTGCTTTAACACTATAGAGATGAACCAGGGTCATTTTTGGCTTCAGAGACTTCTCTGTCTGATGGGAAATGTTTTGTTGTATACTATTTACTTTAGTAATGAATACTATAAGAGCATGTTTGGGATCCTGTTCATTAAATATGGGACTCCAATCTATATATTTTAATTGATCTTCTAAACTGTCCTTAGATTCTGGGAGTATCTTGAAATAAACTGAGAAGGGAGCCTCTGTTCTAAATAACCAGCTGGATTAACACACTACACTGATCACTTATACTTTTTTACATGGAATAGTGTTTGGTGATAGATATCAGTAAGGAGCCCTGTAAACATGATTTGTAGGGTCTTTTGGATTCATTAACGACTCGTGTTAGACTCATTCTACTCAGCGACTTATTGAGCTAAGTGCAATCAAGGCCTAATGAGTTCACATTAAATTCTCTGAGCTCTATAGTAGTCTTTCTTAGTCTTGCAAGTTTCATATAAATGACAGGATGTGGATCTGGGGAGACTGACCCCCCTGTAAAAATGCTTTTTGTATTTTATTTTTGGTCAAAGATTTGATTAGTATGTTTCATCTGGCTATGTATTTATCAGGCTTGTGGGTAAAACAAAACTTCCAGTGCTGTTGAGTTAGAAGACGAACTGTTCTAGGCAAAAGACTTCAGAAGAGTCACTTTGATCAAGAAGTGTGGTAGCTCTGACAGTAATCTCTCACTGATTCCACGGTAAGTGGCTAGTTTAGCTGAGTGGCTTAGCTAAAGCAACCTGATAACCTTTTGTATTAGCATGAACTGCAGTCATTGTAAGGAACACAAGGTTTGCCGCTATGTATTACCTTATGGTGAGTAAAGCAGACTTCAACTTTCACTCCATCTCATCTTCTAGAATCTCCCTTTTCAACATGTAGCATAATACCCATATTTGTAAGCCATTTGTCTCCTGACTATGTCTAAACTGTTTTAAAGAAGCGTTTGAGAATTTTATCAATGTCTTATTCATTACCTAAGTGTCTTGGTACAGAGACTTCATGCATTCTCCCTGTTCTGCACGTTCTTCTTTGTACCTCTCTCCCTGTATTCACCAGTATCTTTATACCTAATACTATGATACATTTCCTTTCTTTTCCTTGCAACATTCCTCAGTATTTGTCTGCTCAACAACATCCACAGTTGCATACATATCTTTTACCCCTTTCACCTTCATCTACAGTCAGTTAAGTCTGCTCTAGTTATACATCATCTTAAAATTATACGTGCTCACCTGTTTGAAATCACTAACTGGTAATCAAAGGGGAGGCATGCTGTTCTATGACCAAACATGCCTTGTTTACTAATGTAAAACTGTATGAATTAGCTACCTTCAAACCAAAAAAAAGGCATATTTGTAAAACAAGCATTTATAATTCTAATAATTTTAAATTAATACAGTTGTTGAAAGTTGCGAAAAAAACTTTTTTATGATATGATGGTTTGGGAGGGTGGACCAATGGTTAAGGTGTTTGCCTTACAAACACAAGGTGCAGGGTTTGAGTCTCACAAGGGATAATAGGCTAGGCTTAAAATGGCTTGCAAGGGCAGTTAGCTTAGTACTAATCTATGAACCTATAATATGAATGAAGTACATACTCTTTTCTGTGAATGTAGATACGTATTAATCTGAATAGTAGACCCCAGATAATTGTTTTGATAGAACTACATATCTGGCAAATGTGTAGATATGTTCATAGGTTCATAGGTAGGTACTAGGCTATTAGCCCTAGGGCCTATATAAGCCTAGCCAAAAAAAGTACCCTGGTTTCGCCACCCAAGAAAATTATTTTCCTATGCCCCTGGGGTGAATTTCCTATTTCCCATCCAATCATCAAGATTTTTTTTGAAGAGTGCTAATGAGGAGCTTTGTTTGACACAGATAGGTAGTCTGTTCCAGAGTTTGGGAAGTCTCTGGGACAGGAATCTATTCCTCCAGCATGTTCTGTTTATTGTGGTGACAAGGTTTAGGTCCCTAGAGCGTGTATCTCGGAGGGATTGGGATTTCTTTAACTGGAGCATGTCCAACAGCTCTGGGTTTGACATAGCTTTGTATGTTAGGCCGAGATTGCCTCTGTAAAGCTGGAGTTTTTTGAAACAGTCTGCGTAGGGCATCTGTTTGAGGCCAGTAATCCCCTTTGTGAGGTATTTCTGTGGCCTTTCCAGTTTTTGTAGATGTCTTGTGAGGTACATACCAAAAGGGGTGTTGTACTCTATAATGGGTCTAATGAGTGATGAGTAGAGGGGAACAATGACCTCTTTTTTTCTGGATGAGAAACCTTTTGTGATGAGGTGAGCCACATAGAAGGATTTCCTGACCACTGTGGTGATGTGATTATCAAAGGAGAGACTACTATCCACCTGTGTCCCAATGTCTCTTATCACACTTTCGGCATTAAGTAGACTACCACTTATGTGGTAGTTCATGGGTACAGAGTTTTTACCAAAAGAGATGACAATACACTTTTTGGCGTTGAGCTTCAGGCCTTGGCTTTGACACCAGGCATCTGTCTCAGTGAGGCCCTTTTGTAGTATTTCCACATAATTAGGAGTTTTGATTATGGCTCCTAGTTTGCAGTCATTTGCAAACTATGTTAGTCAAAGACCTTCTGTGTTAGCCTGTACTTCAGAGAAGTAGATACCAAACAGGAGAGGACCCAGGACTGAACCCTGTGGTATTCCACTTGTCACTGGTCTAAAGTTGGATTTGGAGTCTGCTACTTTCACAGTGTGGTTTCTGTCCGTGAGCCAGTTGGCAACCCATCTTGTGACATAGGGATTTATACCTAGTTTAGTAAGCTTATCTATAATTCCAGAGTGGGGGATGGTGTTGAAAGCCTTGGCGAGATCTAGGTAAGCTGTGTGAACCACCTTACCCTCATCTATGGCTTTGGTGATTGATTCAAAGAAGTCAGTCAGGTTTAGGAGACATGATCTGCCTTTTAGAAACCAGAACTGGGTAGGGTCCAGAGTTTGGAGATTACCAATGTGTTTGTTTATGAGTTCCATGATGATACGTTCCTTGGCCTTGCAGACCAGGCTCATCAGGCTAATGGGGCGGTAGTTCCCGGGGTCCGTGGTGACTCCCATTTTGGGGAGTGGGATAACCGTTGCCGTGCGCCATTCAGTGGGCACAAAGCCTGAGGTGAGGCTATGATTGAACATGGTACTTGGGTAGGGTGCCAGTTCATTTTGTACTTTGTGTAGAATGCAGCCTGGGATATTGTCAGGTCCCATGGATGCTGTGTTCTTGGCTTTGGAGAGTGTGTTTTTTACCTGTGCAGCCGTGATTACAGGAACTTTGCATTCTTCTGGTATAGAGATGGTCCCTCTAGGGGGTGAGGGGGGGGGTAAAGTTATCACTGAACCTATCTGCCAGGATGTTGGCAATATCAGTTGGTTCTTAACTCAGAGCAGATCTGAGTGTTGCCATTGAGATTCTTGACATAGCTATAGAATGCTTTGTGGTTGTCTTTAGAGTCAGTGGCAATTTTATTTTCATAACTAACTTTGGAGGATTTTATGAAGGATTTCAGCTTCTTACTAAGGTTGACCAGGGAGTTCCTCCAGTCATGGGATTTTACTCTTTTTTGCAACAGTTTCTTCCTTCTGTTGTAGAGTTTGTTTATGGCAGAGGACCACCAGATTGGCTTCCTTTTTTTGGAGGATAGCATCTTGGTTCTATTAGGAATAGCATGATCCATGCCCTCGTGTAAGTGCTTATAAAGTGCATTTGTGTAAGATTCAGCAGTTGTACCTCTATTGTCCGTCTGCATGGGTTTCATGAAATTTGCCACTTCTGTCTTAAGTGTGAAGTTGGCTTTGGAGAAGTTTTTTACGGTGGTTTCCCTAACTGGGGGTGGGGGCAGGATATGGATGTCTAGGGTAATTAGCTTGTGGTCGGATCTGACCAACGAGGAATTGACCTCTGGTGTGGAACACCGGTTGCCCATGTTGGTAATGACCAGGTCTAGGATATTGCTGGCCCTGGTGGGGGTGTGAATAAGTTGATCCAAGGTGTTGGAATTTATGAATTCCAGAAAACGTTGAGCAAAAGAGTTGGCACATGAGTAGTTTTCCTAGTTAATGGTAAGGTAGTTGAAATCGCCCATTATTAGGGTGTAGGGTTGCACCCTAATACTTTCCAGTGTATCAAGAAATGAGGAGTGGGAATCCTGGGGCATGGTGGGGGGTCTGTAGCAAGCTATAGTTTTGATTGCGGTCTTGCCCAGAGTTAGTTGCACTTGGATAAACTCAGATGCATTATGCTGTGCAACTAGCCTGGAGGTGTGGATATCCTTAATGAATATGGACACACCTCCACCTTTAGTGCTTCTTTCCGGGTTAGGTGGCTGAAAGGTGTGGTATGAATTATAGCCTGGTAATGCAGGGGTGCTCTCTGGAGCTTTGAACCAGGTCTCTGTCACTGCACAGATGTCGATGTTCTCCATTTTAAGGAGTGCCTCGAGTGAGTGCATTTTGAGGTTTAGACTTCTAGCATTAAGAAGCATTATTCTCAGATTTTGCTTGCTTGTACCTGTTACGGTGGTGAATTTGTCATTTGAACCTTGCCTAAAAAAGGCACTATAGGGGTGGCAAGAGCCTAAGCCAGTATCCGGAATCCCAAGGGCGACAGGTGCAGGCCATCTCTGGCAAGGCATCGTTGTCTGTCGATCATGTCATCCCAGGCAGACAAATACTGGATTCCCTTAGAATGACAAAAATGCCTTGCTGCATTGGCCAGGAATCGAACCCAGGCCTCCCGTGTGGCAGGCAAGAATTCTTCCACTGAGCCACCAGTGCTCGGTGTTCACTTCTTTACACTGTTAGCATGTCATCAAAAGTTTTTATACACTCCTAGTGCACCTGCAACAGTTTAGCTGCATCCTTGGTGTATCATCAAAGTTACTAAAATCCCCTTCCCCCAAATCACCATGTATATGTTACTCACCAAAAGCTAAAGTACAGGTTTACATGCTACATACCCATACTAAACAGATACATGTTACTTTCAGAACTCCATAGCCCTCCTAAAACCACCACCTAGATCCTAAGCGGCACTTATTAAAAAAGTAATAAAATAAAAGATAAGTAAAACATGGGCCACATTTCCCATTCACTTCTTCTTCTCCTTTCGGATTTTCCCGGTTAGGGGTCGCCACAGCAGAACAACGGTCTGCAGAACAATTGGCAGTGGAGTTTTACAGTGTCACATTTCCCATTCACTAAAATGTAATAAATGTAATTTCATATATTTCACACCAAAATGTACATGTAAAACCCTTAAAAACAACTTCCTAGAGATGATTTTTTTTAGTACTACAAAAAGTAAAAAAAATTAAAGTAAAATAATAACAAAAAAATAAATAAATATATAAAACACTGACCACAACTACCCAATTGGAAAATAGGATTAGTGGCAAAACAGACTCCATTCTAAAACTTTCAGACTAACAAATGCTAACATAACACTCACTACCCAATACTAATGAAGAACTGTAAGTATATATATATATATAAAGCATTAAAACTACCTGAGAAACTACAGTCAAAAAACGAAGTTATGTTCTTACCATAACTTTCCATGTGTGTTGTCCATCTCGTTCTTTATTCTCACTGGTGGGTCAGATCCGTCTCGGCAATTTCTCCAGCGCTAGGTCTTCAGCAAATCTCGTGGGCTCTATTCTTTACCCATAATGCAACTCCCCCAATTACCTCAGATCTTGTTTGCCCCCAGCAGCCCATAGAAGAGAGCTTGTATAGTATCCGCAGTTTTAGATACTTAAGAGACTAAAAGCTCCTATAAATATAAAAGCTCCTATAAATGAATATATATATAAATATATATATATATATATATATATATATATATATGTATATATCAATACCAGATAAATAAGTTAAAATCTCTGAGGCTATATGGCTCTGTGAAGCCCAAATGTTGTAGTCTATCTACCAGGAGATTAGGAAGTGGGCAGAAGGGGGATGTGAGAATAAAGGATGAGATGGACAACACACATGAAACGTTATGGTCAGAACATAACTTCTTTATGTGATGTTGTCAATCTCACCTTTATTTTTACTGGTGGGACCGTGTTCCAAGCAACTAAACTCTTGGGTGGCTTATGGAAGCATATTCCTCAGAACCATAGAACCAAAGGAGGCTCTACTCCTAGAGGCCAAATCCACTTTGTAATGAATAATAAAGGTATGAGGTTTCGCCCAAGTAGCTGCAGTTCAGATATTATCCAGTGGTAATCTAGCCTGAAAGGCTGCCGATGTGGCTACAGATCTGGGGAATGAGCTTTAACCACAGTGGGAAGAGGTTTGTTTTTCGAATCATAAATGTGGGAAATGGACATTGTTAACCATCTAGATAGGGTAACTTTCAAAACTGGTTGACCTTTTCTCATCTCAGCATAACAGACAAAAAGCTGGTCCAATTTCCTTATTTCAGAAGTTCTATGCAAATAAAAACCTAATTGTCTATGAACATCTAGCAGATGGAGTGAGTGCTCTCCTTTATTTGGAAAGTTGGGAAAGAAAACTGGGAGGTCTATAGCTTGGTTAATATTACTTTTCGACACGACCTTGGGCAAAAAGGATGGGTTAGTGCGTAATGAGACTCTGTCTTTATGGAAGACTAGATGGGGGGGGTGCTGACAAGGCTTGCAATTCAGAAACTCTTTTAGCTGAAGTAATAGCCACCAAAAAGAGAGTTTTCCAGAAAGGTATTTTAACTCACATGTGGCTGAAGGTTCAAAAGGAGGAAAAATGATATTAGATAAAATGAAATTGAGATCCCAAGGAAGTGTTGGATGCTTATATGGTGGTTTTAACATGGTAGTGACCTTTAAAAATGCTTTCCACTGTCTGTGTGACATGATAGGATGGTCATTCTCTCCTATGTGGAAAATAGAAATCTCAGTTAGCTGAACTCTAATCATAGTGGAATCCACTAGTTTTGTTGGAGGTTTTGACTTTTTGATCAGAATTCTCACATAGTGACAGAGGTCATCTACTCTGCTCTGTGGAAGTCTTGCTATTTCTGTAGTTGTGTTTAACTCTGCCCCTAAGAAAACCAAACTCTGAGATGGCTTTAGCACAGACTTTTCATAGTTGACGGTAATACCTAGGGAAGAACAGAGCTGAAGGGCATAATCCCTTGATTAGAGCAAATGATGCCTGGTTGCGGCACTTATGAGCCAGTCGTCCAATTATGGAAACATGCGGAATCATTTGCGTCTCAGGTGAGCCGCTACTACTGCCATACATTTGGTGATCACCCTGAGTGAGACCAAAGGGCAGAACTTAAAATTGAAAATGACTGGCACCCAACTAGAAGTGTAAAAACCTCCTGGACCGCCTTCCATTTGAATGTGGTAGTACACATCTTGAAGGTCTATACAGCACATCCAATTGTCTTTTCCTAGGGATGGAAGTATCAACTGCAGTGTCACCATCTGGAACTTTTGGACTTTTTTAGCGATTTGTTTATGTTGCTGAGATCCAAAAATGGGTCTCCAGTCCCCTGTTTTCTTTGGAACTAAAAAGAATCTTGAGTAAGTTCCAGATCCTCTCTGGTCTGTAGGGACTTCTTGGTAGACTCTTTTTGATAGCAGCTTCTTGTTGCTTTTTCCTTTTGACTGGGGGGAACATCTGGAACTGATTTGCTTGTGGGGATAAGAAGGGAGAAGGGAATGGTATATCCTCTGGATATTATGTCGTGCACTCATTTGTGATATGTAAGTTTTAGCCAGGTTTGCTGGTGCAGAGACAATCTTCCCCTGATTGCCTCCAGAGGCAAGCAATTATGCACCCCTTCAGGAGTATTTTAAGGATCTCCCAAAGAAGGATTCTCTGGATACCTGGTTGTGTGGACCCCCTCTGTTGTGGGGGAGATGTCTTCAATTAAAGTTTCTCCCTCTGCCTCTAGGGGGGCCTTTCACCTTGTGTGTCCTGGTAAGACCTTTGAGATTTTCTGAACCACATTTTCCCACTACCTTTCTGACCCTTGGGAAAGGGTCTTGTAGGAGTGGAAAAACGCACTCCAATGGTAGACAAGTTCTTTCCTTTTTGTTCACACCTGGTGAGCGCTTCCTTCACTTTCAATTCGAAAAGAGATTAACCATCAAAAGGGGCATTGATAAAGGAAAACTTGAAGGGTTCCATGAAATCGCAAAGGCACATCCAGGCTTGCCTCCTAAGAGGGATACTTGAGCCTGCTGTCCTACTCATTCCATCTGTGGCATAAGAAATGAGTCACATGAATGACTTCACAACTGAATTTAAGGTGGTGAGCTGAGCATTGATTTTATCTGCCACCACATCAGCTATGTGTGTAACTTGGAGGGAGTCTGATAATTCTTTAATCGGGTCTGTAATCTGGTGAAGTGGGTGAGATAATTCAGAGACTGCAAGGCAAAGATCACTGATGAGAAAACTTGCTTCCCATACCTATCCATCATCCTAGAGTCTTTATTATGAGGATGGACAGAGGAACTGGTTTCAGAAAGTTCCTTTTTAGTGACTGCCCCCACGACCATGGTATCAGCAGCTACGCCCTTTGATAAAAATCTTTTCTCTTTTGGGACAGTTAAGTATTTATTTGGCCTTCTAGGAGTAGGATCTATAGTGTCTGGGGGTCTCCCAAGTCTTTAGTGAGATTAGTTCTACGAGGAGTCACCCAAGAAGTTGATGGGCTAGGCGCAAAGGCCTTCAGGTGAACCGACTCCTCAGCAGAAGAGGTGGAGGGCTGCCAATCACCTCTCTGTTTTAAGATTTCTAGGATGCCTCCAAAATAGACATCTTCAGGAGGTGATCTGGGGACCCTTTTGCTTTATTGAGGTTAGTATCAGATGTGATAGACTCTTCTGGGGAGTCAAGATGCTTCCTCTTGCATGTTCTCTTCCGAGGGACCTCCTCAATGGGATACTCTGGAGAGGTTTTGGAAGAGTAGGTGGTACCCTGACAGACATCCTGAGGCCTACTGTCTCTGCAGACTTGTGGAGAGGGCATGTTAGAAGAGATGATACCTGGGTTGAAGAGGGAGGAAGACCTGAAGGAGATTGCATGTCAGACTTAGAGGCTGTTAAAGCCCTCCTCATCACTTCAAAGGCATACCCTTCCCCTCCGAGGAACTCCCAGGATCTGACAAACAAGTTGTTGTAGCCAAAGGAATCTCTGGAGCAGAAGAGAGTAGCTCTGAAGCAGAGATAGGAGCCAAACTCACCCATTCCGAAGCCACCAGAGGCATAGTCAGATCCGATGAGATCTGAAAAGTGTCTGTGGACCCGGCAGGGGAGTGTTGGCTCCTAGAGGTCTTCTGCTCCGAAGGCATAGATATGCTCGGGGCAGTTATCATATCTGAGGAAGATATGAATCCTGGTTCCAACACCAACACAACCGGGATATCGAAATCTTCTGCCTCTGAAGCAGGGGGATGGATTGGAATAGGAACTGCAGCAACAGAGGCGGCTTTAGTCTGATCCGATTCCTTTAGCTTGGATCCACCAGTAGTTTGGCCAAAGCCAGTGTCTTCAAGAGTCTCTCTAGGACCTTATCCATGTCTTTATCAGATAAACTCCTGGTAGACCTAGAGGACATAGTAGGTGAAGTTGATCTGGCTAGAAGTGGAGAAGGGAGCCAAGAAGAAACCTTTTCAATAGGGGGAGATCATCTCCTATGTCTCTGCTCCGATAAAAGAGTCATCACAGATGAAACTCCCCACTCTGAGGGAGTCTTAAAGCTAGAAGGAGAGGTCTGCTCCAATAGAGCCTTTGGATCTGATAACTTTGGTGCCTTCTGCTTTGGCTCTGACAAAGGCCTTTTGGTGGGTCTGTCAGATTCGGGAGATATAACCTCAGCGAAAGGCAACTTCAAAAGGCCTTTCAGAATAAGCTTATTTTTTCATTCCATTAATGCCCGTTGATTAAAATTATGCCAAATGGAACAAGACTCCTACAAATCAAGAAGCCCCAAGCAAAACACACATAGAATATGTGAATCACTAAGGGGCATCTTTTTCCCACATTTTTCACATTTTTTGAAGCCCAAGGACTTACTATCCTGCTTTTGTTACATGACTATAATAAAAAAAAAAAAAGAGAGAAGAGACAAGGTGAGCCAATCACTCGCAATCTCACACAGAATGTCCTCTAACTTAAATGGACTAAAGAGCCCCCACACACAGGCATTAAAATAGTAACTAGGCTACTTTTTTTTTTTTTAGCAAGACAAAAAAAGGAGGAGGGAGAAAGGAATGCTCTCTAATTAAAAAGGACATTCCTAAGATGCCCTGTAACTAAAACAGACGTAAAAAAAATAGAATAGGGTAAAGAAGTAGTTTGCAAGTAAGCTAACTACCAAAGAGAGAGATAAAGAAGAATATGAAATAGGAAATAGGAAATACTACTATTTATAAAATGTAGAACAAAAACTTTAGTACTTAGCCCAGAGAAGTGCTGTTGAAACTCTTCGCTGAATGGCAAACAAGAACTGGGGTAATTGGAGGAGTTGCATTATGGGTAAAGAATAGAGCCCATGAGCTTTGCTTAAGACCTCGAGTTGGAGAAATGACTGAAATGGATCCGACAGATTGGATCTGACCCACCAGTGAGAATAAAGGTGAGATTGACAACATCACATCCAACTCACAAGATGCTTTGGTCATAAAAACTTGCACTAACTACCTAAAGTCCTATTCAATAGAAACTGTTCAATTACATAGCCCACTGAAGACAGCAGGAAACACTGATTTAACATAAAACATAAAAAAATAAATAAATAAAAATGGATAAACAGAATATGTAAGGGTTTAGATATTCTTAATATTCAAAGTTGCAGTGCTAATCCTTGGGACTTCCTGCCATGCAGAAGCCCGCAACTGGACAGATTTTTAGAGTCTTAGCATCATCCCAAGCTAACGGGCACTTTATGACTGATGTCCAAATGTCAGGGTATAAGTAGGGTGTCCAGCGGCACCATCTTCAGTTCTTTCTACCTGTGCAGTCTGATGCATTTCACATGTGTTTTATATGTTTGCAGTCTTTCTGTTGGTTCATGTTTCCAAAGTTCCTCTGCCTCCTGACAGCTAAGTACCCTGTTGGGGAAATTTCTTCTCTAATTAATGTTAAAAAAGTTAATAACTAGGTGCTCCACTAGACAAAGAGTTCCTGTTTGTCTTTTGGTAAACAAATCCCACATAAAGATTTTAACCTTTTTGCTTGTTTTGCTTGGGGCTTTAGTACGGCATCTCTAATTGCTCTGATTGTGCTAAATGTCATGCAAAAACCCTTAAACATAGGGCCGAGGTCCTCGCAGCTCATATGGCATCCTTGTTGTCAGCTTCTTCTGTAGAGTTGCAACTTCTGTCTTCTGTAGGTCCTGCTACTGCTCTGATGCTAGCTGGTGTGATCCCCTAAAAAATGAAAAGATAAAATAAGCCTGTGGATCTGGATGCCACAAAAAACCTACTGTGTCAACTTCTAAGTCAACTGAAGACCTTTCTGAGGTGTCTTCTCAGCCCCCAGAACTGGTGGCTGTTAGGCTGGAACTCTCTGGGGTGGCCCCCTTGTGAGGCTGCCATGTTCCCTGGCCTACCCAAGTCTACCATTACTATTCACATGTCATTTGGGTCTGATGCTGCTATGCAGACATCAGCTTCTGAAATTTAAGAAATGGTTCTGCAGGGAGACCGTATGTCTCCCCTAACTTCCAACGTTCCTACCAAGCTTTCAATTGAATGACTGCATCCCTCGGCCATGCCTGTTAAATGATCTTTCAAACCAAAATGCATTTCCACCTTTGTCTTGCCTCCACCCTCAGCCCCAGCATCTCAGACCAAAGTAAAGGACCTGCTTAAGATAGTACAGGAATTCATGGCTTTCATTAAATCCAGACAACACTCACAACCTGCATCTGAGTCTTCTCCGACTCTGACTAAACAGATATGGAAAGTAGCCTTCCAAGAGGAGGAAGACTCCTCATCCTCAGAAGAAGAGGATGACCTGTCTTATGTGGACCATTTACAACCCCAACCTACCATGACTCAGATGATACTCTGCCTTCAGACCTTTCCTTTGGAGATATATTAAACAAAATGAAAGAAGCTTTTAACTGGGAAAGTAAACAGATCTTCCAGGCACAGACACATTATAGGGAACCCTTAAGCTTACCACCTCCTAGATCATTGGCTATTCCCCTTGTACACATTGTACTAGATGACATGTTTGAGGACATAGAACTACACCCTGACTCCTTACCACCTGCACCTAGGAAAACAGACATATTTTACACAGTGCTTAACTTGCACAAGTGTCTCTACAAAAATCCCAAAGCTGATCTTTCTGTGGTCTTCAATGAATTTACTAATGGATTTCCAAAGGACCATCCAGGCATCCCTTACCAAATGAAAGGAAGAGCAGACTCCTGAACAGGTCTGGCAAGAAAAATTATACCTTTGCAGCCCTAGCTATAAGACAACTTTGAATTGTCAATTCCTTATGATAAAATACTCTGAATCACTTCAAGATAAAAGGATAGGGAAAACTTGATTCCATATCCTTGTACAAGGAGGTGCAGGACATAGCTAGAGAAGCTCTTTGGGTAGCCAGGAACTCCTTGAACTGTGGCTATGATGCCCTATATGCCTCTTGCTGACCAGCTGCCATAGGATAATTTATCCACAGGCAAGCATGGCTGAAAACTCAGCCACTGTCAGACCAAGTAAAAGCAAAGTTACTAGGTGCTCCACTAGACAAAGAGTTCCTGTTTTCTGCTCCAGCTGAACAAGTCTTCAAAAAACTAGACAAAAAAGGCAAACAAATTAAAACCATCAAAGAATTCTAGTTACCTCCAACCCAGAGATACAGTAGAAATTGCCTCTCTACATCTTGGGCCTTCCCACCTCGGCAAGAAAAAGGGAGGCCTCCAGGTGGACCAAGGCAATCCAAAAGATGGCAGTCAGAACAGCCATAGAGATGGGGTGCTGCCAAACAGCACACACAACACTGAGTACAGTTGTGACTGTATGCTACCCCTCCTTCCCTCCACCCCTCCCCGACACCTGGTGGGGAGGCTTTCTCTTTTCTTAAGCCAGTGGAAGACCATTACAAGGCATCAGTGAGTCCTCAGCATTATAGAATAGGCATACTATATCCAGTTTAGGGAAATCCCACCCTTTTTGAACATACCATGACCTCTAAAGGAACAAGAAAACCTCCCATTCCCAATTACCAAAGATTTACTGCAGCAAGGGTACATACAGCCAATTTCCCCAGGTCAAGAGGGAAAAAGCTTTTATTCAAGGAGCTTCTTGGTTCCAAGAAAAGACGGAACATGGAGACCTATCCTGGATCTTTCAAAGCTAAATGAATTTCTCCACATGCCAAAATTCAAGATGCTTTCTTTCCAAAAGCTGCTACCCATGATTGCAATCAGTCACAGAAGATACCTACAATCCATAGCCTCAGGCTCCCGCTTTCAGTTTTGTGCCATACCATTTGGTATCTTTGCTACCCTAACAGGTTTTACAAAATGCTTGGCAGCTCTGAGAGCATATTGCAGAACACTGGGAATACACATCTATCCCTACCTAGTCAACTGTCTCTTCCAAGGAAGAACCACCTCAGAGACCCGAGATGCCCTCTGGATCTCTGTAGACTGCATCCAAAAGGTGGACCTCATGTTAAACATACAGACATCTCAAATTACATACCAAACAAGGGTCCTGTTTCTGGGGGCCCTCACAGATTCAACCCAACAGAAAGCATTTCTCCCTCAGGACAAAGTGGTTTTCCAGATGGATTATTTGAGCAACCTACTTACAAAACAACTAATCTCAGCCACAGAGCTCTTAAGGATCTTAGGGTACATGGCACGTCTATATCACGTTATCGAAATCTTACTACATCGAATCACTAAAGGTCGACCTCTAGTGATCGATGTAGTAAAACATAATGTTCAAAAAACAAACAAACAAAAATAAAAACTAACTAGCATAGGGAGGGGGGCAAGCCCCCCTGCACCCTCCCTACTTAAATATTCCAACTCCAAGACCACACTACATTGAGGTAAATGGAAATCACCCCCTATGGAGATTTCCGTTTACCTGCACAATGTTCTGCACTTTCGATGTTGTGGTGCCGACAATATCAGCTTCGATATTGTCGGCTTTCGACATCATGAAGTAGACCCTACATGGCTTCATTAGGAAACTCCATAGGTTTCTCAAAAATGTCTGGGAGCAACAGTGTCATTTCCTGGAAACCCTTCTATCCTTGCTCCCATGTCTCAAGAAAATAATCCTATGAAGAAAGGTCACCATACAAAAGAACCCTGGAGCAGCCTTCATGCTATCTCAGGCAGACAAGCTCATCACCACAGACAGCTCAGACATAGCCAGGGCAGCCCACTTAGTCCCACTGAAGGTACAGGGCATTTGGTCTCCACAACATAGAAAACGCATATCAATCTAAAGGAAATGCTACAAGTCTTTCTATCCATGAAAGCTTGCTAACAACATTTAAGCACAGGAACTATGCAAATCTGGACAGACAATACCACATCCATGTGGTACATAAACAAATGTGGGGGGACCTTGTTGTACCAACTGTGCAACCTTACCAGAAAAATATGGATGCAGCATTGTGCATTCCAGGCCACAGCAAACTTCTTGCAGACTCCCTTAGAAGGGACTTACTAGATAAAAGCAAATGGATGCTGAAAAGGGAAACAGGATCTCATCACACTGTGGAGAATTCCCTCCATAGACCTTGTTGCCTTTCTCCACAACAAACAACTTCCGAAATTCTGCTCTCGGGCACAACAGGAGGGAACCTGGACAACAGATGTCTTCTCCTTCACATGGACCCAAGGGTTTCTGTAACCTTTCCACCATCACTCTAGATTCCAAGGGTACTTACAAAAACAAAAACTCAGGACAGAAAGGCCCAGCATGTACTGCTTGGCCCCCTTCTGGCCCAGACAACATTGGTTCTCTCTACTTCTTAGCCTCAACAAGGGGAGGGTTCTCATGCTCCCAAAGGACATAGACCTTCTCAACCAAATCAAGGTATTGGTCTTCCACCCCAACCTAGCACCTCTCAGTCTAGCTGCCTGGAGGATTGGGTCATGACACTCACCTTGATACCGTCCCCAAAAAGAGGTGTTATCTATTCTAAAGGAGGCAAGAAAGCCTACCACCAGAAAATCATACCATAGTCAACATACTATCCCAGTTTAAGCAGACATCGATTCAGTACTCCTTTGCCTTCCACACCTGTTTGAACAGGGCCTCTTTTATGCCAGCATAAAGGTTCATGCTTCTGCTATCTCGGATTGCTTGCAGATTACTCCACCATTCTTCGCTCACCCTTAAATGAAGCTTTTTCTAAAAGGGATGATTCACTTGAGGCCTCCAGAAAGGAATCCATTCCAGCATGGGACCTAAATTATGTTTTGGAAAAACTAACCTTACTGCCCTTTTAGCTGGCTGCTACTGCACCTCTCAAGTTGCTCACCTGGAAGACTACCTTACTTATAGCCATCACTTAAGCTAAAAAGGTCTCTGAACTGCAAGCTCTCATGTGTACAGAGCCCTTTACTGTCTTCCACATGGAGAGAGTATCCCACAAAACAAACCCATCATTCGTGCCTAAGGTGGTTTCAGAACTCAGCCTTAGCCAGGCTATCCATCTGCCAGTCTTCTTCCCAAACACACAGAACAAAGCAGAAAGAGTCCTCCACTCACTGGATGGCCACAGGCTGATAAGGTACTACCTGGACAGAACAAAAATTACAGACAGAGCAGACCAGTTGCTGGTATCCTTCACAGAGGAAAAACAGGGCAAGCCTGTCTCAAAGCAACCATCTCTAAATGGATTGCAAACTGCATCAGGTTCTGTTACCATACCAAGAAAAGCCTCATCCTGGACACAGAGCCCATTCCATCAGACATAGGACAACTACCACTGCTTTATTCAAAGGAGTTCCCACTCAAACCATCCTAACAGCAGCCACTTGGATCTCTATTCACACTTTTACTAAACACTGTAACTTAGAACAGGTATTCAGGGCTAGGGCAGGATTTGCCTGTGCTATACTACTAAATATCATTTCCTGATCCATTAATAATCTCCTCCACCCTCAGAGTGGTTTGGGAATCTTCCCAAGGATTAGTACTGCAACACTGACTATAAAGAACATAGTACAGTTGTGTCCAACTTACCTTAATTGTAGATGTTTGAGTAGATCAGTGTTGCATTACATATTCCTACCCTTCTACCCCTCAGCTATGTAGGGGCCATCTCTGTTTTTGCTTTGACGTATAATTCCTTTGACTCATCCCAACTATAGTCATGTTTCCTTTTCTCTTACATTCACAATCAAGACCATACAGCTGGGGAAGTCGTGCTGTCCTCAGATATCAAACTACTTTTCTTGGTTTAGAAAGACCTGAAGATGGTGTTGACTGACACCCTTATTATACCCTGATGTCCGGATATCAGTCATTGAGCATCCAGTGGTTTGGGTTGATGCCAATACACTGGTAATCAGGACGATCAAGGGCCTTTTGAAAAGCAGGAAGTCCGAAGGATTAGTACTGCAATATTGATCTGCTCGAACATCTACAATTATGGTAAGTGGGACATAACAGTACTATTGTGGGATACACAAAATATTTTGTAATGTAGGATTATGTATCTGAGATTATGATTCTTTGTACTCATCACAAAATTCATTTTCTAAACCTGCAGTATGATATATTAAATGTGTCACATTAACAGACTCCCAAGTAGTTCATATACATTTGTTTTGTTTATTTATTTACTGCCTAACTTGCCCTAGTGGTCATAGCAGAAGCAAAACTTTTTCATGAGAAATGTTACTGTATTACATAAAGATGAAACCTTGTTCTTCAGTGAACTAATGGAGTCACCATATGAAAACAGGCACATATCCACTAATATTCTATGAACAAGAAAAAAAAGAATAGTAAAGCGGGAACTATTCAGTGGTGCAAATATGGGCTGAGATTCAGAAACATAACTTATGTGGCTATGTTGGGGGGTTGGTATAATGGCTAAAGTATTTAACTCTGAACACACAAGATACAGGGTTTGATACTCACCTTTGAGGGAAATTGCCTATGCTTAAAATGATCTGCAAGGTAGCTAGCCTAGCATTTACCTATGAACCTACATAATGGATAAATAGCGCAGTTGAAGTAGCACAATGTGGCGCCCAGCTGATTAACAATGTATTAATAGCAACATTGTGTGATGGAGTTAAATGAATTAGATACTTCACTGGTAGAAATCCAATGGGTTACACATAATAACCAACACTGTGAGATGCAGATCATGTGACTTAATGAGCCAGAACACTGTGAGATGCCGGTTATGTGACCTAATGAGCCTAGTAGCATGCATGTAGCATGTACACAATGATGTATATTTACATATGTTTTGATGCATTGTTACATCACTAACAGCTCTGATAGATGCTGCAGAGAAAACTCTCTACCGATTTAGTGTTATAAATGGGAAGGTAATGTGTGTATAGAAGTCCAAAAGGAGGAACAGTAAGCAGAAAAGCACAGATAAGGACAAAGAGAAGGAAAAGCCAGAATTAAGGTGAGAAAAAAAGGGTATATTTTTTGTGGATCACATACCCATTTTCTTTTTTTACCAAGAAGGCTACAAGGAGAAGGTGTGGGCAGGAGATAGGGAATAAAGATGGCAGCAGGGGCAGACAAACACACAAGACAGATAAAGACTAACAAGGGAGGTGCTGACAGAGAAACACAGATAGACAGACAGACAGAGGATGGAAAACTGGTGATGTGAAGGACTGGACCACAAACTATGTAAGGAAATGAAATATAAGGATGGAGACTACTATGATGGGGGATAGGGGTGGTGTGACAGCTGACTACCGTGCTGCTCAGTGACACACCCAGCCAGAAGTCAGTCACCTCTAAGTGTCCGGCCTTTAGCACCCTGTTAGTTAAGCCAGGCAGTGATGTGACTCTTATCAGTTGTACATGAATGTGTTCCATGCATCCAATGTGGACATCTAGCCACCCATCCACTAATACCATCACCAGGCTACCAATCCACTGATATACCATAACCCAGTAGTGATGCCCCTTGACTGCGAGCCTATACCCCAACTGAAGGAAAAGAGAGGCTAGCCTTGAGACAGCTGGAGACCCAGCAGATGAAAGCAAGGAAGGTGGAGGGTGAGGTAACTGCTGTTGCATCACATCCACAGCTGAAATACATACTACATGAAATATGAATGGAAAGGGGCAGAAACAATACACCTAACACTATATGATAGTACAAAATGGCAGCAATAAAAACTGAGATGTAAAAGAAAAAACAATTATCATTAGTGTGTTTTAGGGTATAGAATAATAATGTCTGAACAGGTAAAATGCTGTCATATATGCAATGGCAAAGAAGACAACACACCCATCAGATCACATGGTAGAAGAGCAGAAGGCGTGCCCCAAGTGACAAGATTACTTGCCTGTTGACCTAATCTACTGTGTGTATGTCATGTGTCAAGTCCATCTGTTGCAATCAGTGACTGAAAGGGTCACAGAATGTGACTGAAGAAACCCAGGGTACTTTACAATGTGCCTAGGAAAGCCAGAATACCTACCGCAACTTCAGGCCCATCACATTAGATGAAGACACTAAAGCTTGTGACGTCTCCATATTCTTTTTTTAAAACACCTTTATTTATTTAAGACTTGTATAGACAAATATATATTAATAGAAAACAAACCATATTAACATTTTTCCATTTACATATATTACACATCTCTTATGTTTTCTTTCCTTATAACTATTGTCATTCCAACGTTACATAAATTGCTCAGTTCTTGTCTTCCTTTAAACCTCACTTCTCCTCCTCCTATTTAATGTTCTGCATGTATTGTTCCCACAATTTCAATTTATTTCTATGTACTTTGTTCCTTCCCTTTTCTAAAGATCTAGCTCCTTCCTCTGGTTCTTTTATCTCTTCCTAACATCAGATCTAGTCTGCCCTACGCATATTATTATCAGCCATGAAAAAAATACTGCCTACTAGACAAACTACTGTAACCACATAGGGCAACTAGACAGAGCTGCAATCAAGAAAGGCTCCAGGAATGACCAGTGTGGTCAAGTAGGACACATAAAGGAGTGGCATTTTGGATGTGGCACAGAGGACTGGAATGTTGAGGTAAAAGAACACATGGATCTATCATTACTGTAAGTACATAATGTTTGTATATTATGTTCTCTATTCTGAGTGCCTCAACAGTTGGGACAGAGTCCAAACAGTTAGAACAACTCCGGGAGACATTATGAAAGAGAGTGGTAGAACCAAAAGCAGCTCTGAGCTGGACTGCAGATTGAGCTTATAATGAGAAACAAATTATAAACTGTGGACCATGTAGCTTCTATGCACATATCATTTACACAGCTGCTCTGTACTTATAGAATGTACCTTTGGTTTTGAAAGCAATAACAATCCCTTAGCCCTGTAAACAAAAGTAATACAATCCGAAAGCCATCTGGACAAGCTAACCTTAAACATGCTGGAGCTCAGCTTTGCTTTAGTAAAGAAGAGGAAAAGTTAATCACTTTTTATGAAGTCTTTGTTACAGTGTAAATAAAACTTAAGCTGAAAAGCATCCAAGGAATAAAGGAAATATTCTCTTTTATTTGAAAAAATTCAAAAGAAAATTGGTAGAAGTATAGCCTGGTTTAAGTTAGCCTGTAATGACAACTTGAGAACAAAGGGTGGCTTAGTCCTGAGGGAAATCCTATCCTTATGAAAAATCAAATACAGGGGTTTGCATGACAAAGTTGGCAATTCTGAAATCCTCTTGGCTACAGTAACAGTCACCAAAAAAAAAAAAAAAACAGTCATTCGAGACAGAAATTTTAGATCTGATGAAGCTGCTGGTTCAAAAAATGCCTTGGTAAGGCTCTGTAACAAAACACCAGTGTCCCAAAATGGGAATGGGGTCCCTCAACAGGGGCTGCAAGAGAAAAGGACCTCATGAGAATGCTTTTGAAACCCTAAAGGAAGCAATCAAAGCATGTTACTCTCCCATATGAAAGTCAGAAATGGAAGTCAACTGTACTTTAATCATAGAATATCGAGCCCCTGAATGAAGAGACCCACCAGAAAATCCAAAATAGATGGCAGAGGTGCCCAGAACAGATCAAAACCTTTAAAATTAGTTCAGGTAGTCAACTTCTTCTACTTACTCCTATAGGTCTTCCTAGTGGAGGGTTTTCAGGAAGAAGTCAGAATCTGCATGACCTCAGAAAAAGCAATATGGACAGTACCAAACCATTTGGAATGACATCTGTTTGACAAACAAATTCAATTGGCTTAGGTCCAAAATTTGACTTAAATCCCTGTTCTTTTAGGCACCAAAATGAACATTGAGTATACTCTGGATCTTATGTGGTCTGGTGGGACCTCCTGGATTACCCTTTTTTTAACAACTTTAATATTTCCTGCAGTGCTGCCCTTCTTTGATGGGGTGGACTGTCTAAAACGGTATTGTCTGAAGCTTTTGGAAAGAATTTGTGAAGGGATTAGAATAGCCTCTGGTTATCACTCTCAACATACAAGAGTTGAGGGTATTGGCCTTCCAGGGATGAGGGTGGACAGTCAAGCATTCATCTGCTGCCTATAGAGAAGGGAAAGGACCGCTATACCTCTAGTTCTGCAGTCTATTTTTACTCCTAGTGTGATATTCTTTAAAATTCCCCCAGGCAAAACTTTGAGGCATCCAGAACCAAAAACATTTCCACCCTTCTGGTTATGAGAAAAGGACCACTGAGATATGGAATAATGAATTTCAATGGCAGACAAGGTTTTGCCATCTTGTTCATTCCTGATTAATGTGTCTTTCACCTTTGAATGGGGCATTCAGGAAGGATGTCTTGAAACTGAAACAGAGTCACATCCAGGCATGATGGCGAATAGTATGGCTGATGCCTGCTTCTCTAGCTGAACCACCTGCTTCATTAGACAAGAGGCACATAGATACATTGGTGACAGACTGCCTGTCTACCACCTAGGGCTCCACAGTAGTAGCAACTGTCAGGGATTTTGAGAGTTCCCAAGTCAAATCCCTCTGCAGTCTGGTCAAGTGGGCCATGTAATTCAGAGCTGAGAAGACAAAGGTTGCTGAAGCACAGACACACTTCTCAAACCTGTCCAGCATCCTGAACTATCTATTATAGAGGGATGGACAGTCAAACTCTGCTCTGAGAGTTTCTTCTTAGTCACTGCAACCACAATTGCATCCGCTGCAGACTCCTTATTTCAATGTGCTAAATCTTATGGGGATACTAAAATCTTGTTTGAATTCCATGGGACTGACTCTACCACATCTGACTCCTTCCAAGCTGGTTGGGACAACAAATCCACTAAGTCCACAGAGAGTACCACTCAGATTGTAGACATGCCTCCACCATAAGCCTCAAGGAACAAGGACTCATCTGGGGAACAGATATTGGTGGACCTACTTCCCCTCTGTCTGTGGAATTCTAAATGCGTGCCAAATGAGATGGCTTCCAGGGAAGAGCTGGATGCTTCCCCTTCACTGAGATCAGTGTCTTCCATTGATGATTCATGGGGGGGAATCTAAATGCCTCCTTTTGCATTTATGCTTTCTATGCTCCTCCATGAGGGGAGATACCACAAGAGAGTCAGAAGCAGCAGGGGAATCTATGTCTTGGGTTAGCTCTGGGCTAGTTTGTGCAAGCTGTCCAAGAATGCAATGATATGGTGCAGATGTCCAGTTATGGTGGAGGTCTGGTCTGAATCCGAGGCAGAGTTGTCATCCCCTTTCTGAAGTGGGAGAGGATCTTCTCAATTCCTTGAATGTTGATGGCCATGCTAGGCATGAAGAAGGCCTCCTCAGATCCGAAGACCCGGAAGGAAGTCCTCCCAAAGATGTCATCCTGGTAGGATCTGAAATGGAAGCTTGTGCAGAGAAGCAGGGAAGGCTTCAAAATATTGGATTCAACCCCAACCACAGGGCCTCCATGCCATGCCCTCACTTTCAGACCCACCCAGCTCCAAATTCAAAGTCTCCTAGGATGTCATCTCCAACACGGGGACTATGCAGGCAGCATCTGTATTGAATGTCTCTAGATATGACAATCAGACCACAGAAGGAGAGTTAACTGGGTGCACATGTGCAAGGTCTCACTACCCCATAGAGGAGGGGTGAGAAGAATCTCCAAATGTATATGGGCCTTCAGAAAGTCCCTCATCATCTTATCCAAATCAACCTTGGATAAACTCCTAGAGGACCGCACTAACCTGGAAAAAGCTTCCGGGGGCATTCTGGAGGATTTGTGCCCTGGCCTATTCCATAGGGAGAGTTGAGAACTGAATCCTGATAGGAGGCAGTCCCTGTGAAAACACTATATTTGGCAGATTCAGGGCAGCCAGAGATTGGATTTCTGCAGCCAGTGGGGAAGCTGTCAAGTCCCAGGGCCAAGAGGCCTTCAGGGCTGGTCCTTGCACAGAAGAAGGGTCCAGAGACCTCTTCCAACTTGCTTTAGATATATACTTAGTGGAATCCCTGTCTCTATCCCTTTCACTGGATTTGTTCTTCACCCTATTGTAAACCTTCTTGGAATTAGAAGACCCAGATACAAAATATGCTTGGACAAGGAGAATGCCCTTCCAAACCAGTTTAGAGCATTGATCAGATAATGCTCTTGGTCCAAAAGAAGAGCAAATTTCACAAACATCCTCTAGGTTGGCAGACACCAAAAAGTAGACACACCTGTCATGTGGAACCAGCAGCAGAATTTTATGGCTGAAGGCCACATACGTTTTGAAACCTGAAGCCTTATCATACATGATATATACACTGCAAGGAAAAAGGAAGGAAAGCTTTCCACAAAGGAGACCCAATGGGTCTAAGCACACTAAGAAATGACTAGAATAAGTCTCAGAGAAATACACCCACCTCATATGAGCTGCTACTCCTAACTACTAAATATTAAATATTAACTTTTTTAACTAGAAAAATATACCCAAAGGGATAGGGGATGAAAAAAATGTAAACAAATGTAGGAAAAAAGGCTGTTATCAAGAATCACTTATCTGTAAAGAGCTGGACTCTGGAAAACATGCCTATCATTTAGCAAGGCAAATGAGATCTGAGAGCAGTAGGTTTATTGGTGCAATATGGGAGAGGAGTAGTTGAGCTTTGGAGCTGAAGTCTAAATGTCTGGCCTTGGATCTGTTCATATTCTATATACCCAAATGTTGAGGTGGATGGACAAGACAACATCACATCCCTAATATAAACAGGTTCTATAATAAAAGAAAACCTTATTGCACTCAATGCTAGTAACATTCTTGCTAAACTTAAAAAGGAATCGAGGACCCTAATCAGACCAATCTAAGCCAGATACAAGGTACAAATAACCACCAAGATGAAGGATTACCACAAAGTCATCTGTAACTATATCAAAAATCTCAGAGACAATTCCCAACACTGCACAGAGCTGACAGAAAAGAATACCATATATTCAGACCAAAAAGACATAACCAATCTACTAGTAGATAAATTTAGTTCAAACTGCACCCTCCGTTCTATATTCATAAATTACATACCTACATCATCCCCTCAAATCTCCCTAGAATAAGTCTTCAAGGAGCTATTCAGTGCCAAGAATACATATGTTGGGTTTGACAATGTATGGGCCTGGCTTCTGGTTAGCCTGAAACATGACTTGCCAGACCCCATACACTGGTTATTCAATATCCGCCTCCAAACAGGTTATGTACTAAATTAATGGAAGACAGAAAAAGTAATTCCCTTGCACAAAGATGGGGTGTCAATGGACCTTGGTAATTATAGACCCATAAGCCTGGCCAGCCTTATCTACAAGGCTATGGAAAGGATCATTATGGAATTAATAAATACGAACATTGGTAACCTACAAACTCTCAACTCAAGCAAGCTTGGATTCATAAGGAGCAGATCCTGCCTACTTAGCCAGGTCAACTTCTTTGAAAAGAATATTGAATGAGTGAATGAGGGCAAATTAGTACACTGCACATAACTAGAACCATGCAAAGGCATCCAACACCATCCTGCACTCAAACATCATAGATAAACTCTCCCAACTCAATGTAATTCCCTATTTAACTCATTAGATAGGAAACTGGCTCAGAAATATAACTCAAGAAATTAGGGTGGGTGGCACTACCTCCTCCAAAAGACCTATCATTAGTCATGTTCCCCAAGATTCAGTCCTTGGGCCACTCTTCTTTGGCATTTCCCTTTCAAAGGTTAAAGCAAATGTTAAGGGTTTATGGCTGACCAAATGGTGACTGTAAACTTGATGCCATCACAAACTACCCAGGGGACACCAAAATCCGCCAGTAGGGCCTTTCCCAAACAAACAGCTGATGTCAAAACCATGGACTTAAACTAAATGCCAGGAAATGTATAAGTGTTTCCTTTGGCAAGCATGACTTGCCTTGAAGCTAGCACACTGATACCGCACCCCTGAAAGTTGATCCCATAGTGAAGAATCTGGGAACCAACATTGACAGTGAGCTGTGCCTTGATTAGCACATGTCCAGTATTGAAAGGATGTCCTTTTTCATCACATAGCTTATGTATAAAGGTATGGCGCCCAGGTACAGAGATGTAATCATTCCACTGTACTTGGCTCCCGTCAGACTAATCATTGAATATACTGTCCTGTTTGTTATGCACATATCCAAACACTTGTCACAGCTGGAGTGACCACAATGCTTTCTCACTTAAAAAAAAATTCAAGGGCCTAAATCACAAAAACTATTCAGACTATCTAAAAACTTTGTTACTCTTCTTGGTGTCATATACGCTACTAAAGATGACCTCTGCCTTGCGTTTAGAGACTCCACAGACTCTATCCTGTCAGACCTGTTGTAAATTTGCAAGTCCATTGGTAGCGTAAATATCCCCTATTGCGACAAAAATAGAACTTGTTGGTGGGATAGCAATGTATTACATAGAATCCCTCTTTTATGAATCCATCTTCCACTCTACATAAAGTGAATTACCTCTCTTACTCTTTTCAAATGTAGTTTGGATGAATAGATGGGGAATCACACATTTACCCTCTGTTTAGCAGCTAACAAGTAAACGTCCCAATATATCCATTTTCTGCCTGCCTTTGTGTTATTTGTACATGACATATAGGGGCAAAAACTACCATGGTAATGTAAGGCTATGCTTCATAGGATTCTCACAGATCAATTGCCTAGCAAGTGCCTATGAACAATCAGGTAGCAAACATGGCCTATGACGCAGATCCTGCTTGGCACAATGGTAACCCTGCCTTGGGTACACTGTCACAGAAGAAAAAAAATATGTCATAAGCATGTGCCACAGGCACCAAACGGCTGTAATACAACATGATATAGGAATGCCACTAGTGCAGAACAAATGGCAACCTACCAAATGCATGCTTAAAGTATGCTTGGTATAGCTGGCACTGATAATGGGGCTTTGAATGGACAGAGGTAGAATAATTCTGGGCAGGGAGACCAGTGCCCTATACATGAATCGTAAGGAAATGGCTATGATAGTAACAATGTAGGGAAGCAAGCACTTAGGTGTGTCAGAGGAATTGCTGAAAAGTTATGCTTAAATAATCACAAGTAACCGTCTGTTATGAGTACTTACTGAAAAAACTCTGGTGCATTTTCTCTAACCTCCTCTTCCCATTGGCTGAAGGTCATGGTGGAGACTCTTCAAGTTGCTGTAGCTGTACTCACTCTCCTCACCAGTGTAGGTACTCTCTGAGGCATTAATCAGTGCCCTGTTTACTCAGTCCCAGGCACCTACTATGCATTGTGGACCCTCATAAGAGTCACCTAGCAGGCACTCCAAGAATTACAGAAATATTTTTTGTCTCCTTTCTGGACTACCCGAGTGCCATTCCACAGCCAGTGCATTGAGAAGCCATGGCCACTTTACAGGTTGCAGTTTTGAGGAAAATAACAGTAGAATCATGTTGGCACATTTTGCAGGCATCAGCTGATGCACTTTAACAAGCAGCAGGCTAGTATGACAGTGCCTGATATCACTAACAGTCCTGCATAAATTCATAGCATGCAAGAGTGATGTTTAGGGTGTAAAATAACTGCTGACTTACTCAAGTCCAGTCTCATAGCAGCTTTGGAAGTATATTCAGAGAACTCAGTCATGTCTGCCTACATATAATTCAAGGATCTGTGTCTCAAATCATTCATACCCAAGTGAACAACCATCATGTTGCAAGTGTAGCTGAGGTGGAAGGTACTCTAGTAAGCTGTTAAATCCTGGAATAGAAGAAGCAGCTGACTATCAGTCTTTCTTTGCTCTGCTTGGTGAGTGGTGCATCTGTATGTGTCACTATGGAGTCAGCCATGATTAGGACATTTCCATGTTTTGTGGCTTGTTTATAAATAGCCTTAAGGGCTTAGGTCTGACAGCTACATGACTCCTCTTTGCGATGTTCATGTTGGATGGTGCTCTATGTATACTTGTTGGAGTACCTGTGTGTCATCCAGGAATTTGTGTGTTAAACCTATACCTCTGTGACCTTTGAGGCTTAGGGAGAAACTTAAGTACCACAGTATAAGAAGATTTCTAATTTGATGAGTCATACTTTGATGTGAGGTTGCTGTGGATTCTGAAAACTTGATGGAGGCTGGCAATATATTTTGATGAAAAGGCATAATCTCAGCCTATGCCCCAAAGAAGCAATGTGATAGAGAGGAGAATGCATTCAAGCAGCAGTTGCAAGACCTGATATATAAAGCAAGACGACATTGAGCTGTTATTGATAATAGGTGACTGGAATGCACATATCGGGACAGCGAGAACATGATATCATAACTGCCTGGGTCCACATGGGTGGGGCAACAGGAATAAAGGAGAGACCATTCTAGACTTCTGTATGGCAAATAGCTTGAAGGTTGGCCAACATACAGTTCAGCAAGAAAGTAGCCAAGACACAACTACACTTCTCCTGGTAAGAAATGTCCACTGGGATAGAATCAGTGATTTCTAAGTCATCCCCAGTGTTACAATCGGCCTACAGCATAAACCAGTGGTGCCACAATCAGTTGCAAACAGTGGTCAGAGAGAGTTCTAAGATTAACAGAGACTAGACTGAAGACCTGGAAGTTGACTAGAGAGAAAGCGCAAGAGTTCAAGGAAATACTAAGGACTCTAACACCTCAGGAGGAACAGGCAATAGATGGAGCCAAATAAGAAAAATGTCAGAACCTCAAAACAGCACATACGAGGGATATAGAACACATATGCAGCCAAGTCATGTGTGGAAATAAGGTACGTAAGGAAAGCTGGTGCTGGAATGCAAAAGTCCAGAAAGTCATCAAATGAAAGAAAGACTACAGAAAAAAGTGAGAAATAGAGAAGATAGGCCAGTCTAGGTAGGAATACTGGTTGGCTAACAAAGAGGCTAAGAGAACAATTGCAATAACAAAGAAAAAAGCATCATTGGCACTCTGCCAGCTTCTGGAAAGTGACTCAGGAGATTGCACGAAGAAAACCTATCAGGCTGCAAGGCAAAGACAGAATGACAAACAGGACAGTCATTAGACACCCTTCATAAGGGATGCCAGCAGTAACCTGCTCACCAATCCACAGGACATCAAAGGCAGTGGAAAGAGTACTTCCAGCAGCTTCTGAATGGAAAAATAAACAGAAATTGTAACTGCCTCAGACACAGCCTAAAATAACAGAAGAGAAGCCCTCCCTAAAAGAAGTAAGTACAGCACTAAGGAAAAAGAAATCAGGGAAAGCAGCAGGCTCAGATGAGGCCAAGGCAGATATGATCAGGGTGTTGGGTGAGATAGGGTAGAAATGGCTCTAGAGGGTACACATAGCAGTATGGAGAGAGAGAGAGAGGTGTATCCCAGATGACTGAAGAATAAGCATTCTAGTTCAAGTGTACAAGAACAAAGGGGACATGCATAACTATGGGCAGTATAGAGGTATCAAACTCCTGTCACTTTATATGAAAGTTCTGGACAGTGTGACTAATAAATGAATATGCAAAGTTGTAGAAAGTAAGACAGGAGATGAGCAATTTGGATTCATAGCAGGATGCAGCACAACCAACCCAATGCCTGCATTATGACAGATAGTTGAAAACAAGCTATAGATGAAGAAAAACTCCAACTGGGCATTCATAGATTCGGAGAAAGCATATTCGAGGCCCCAAAAAGGTTGACTTGGGCAGTCCTGCAATACTTTGAAGTCTCAAAAACACTGGTAGAATTAGTGCAGACTATGTATAAGGACCAAATGACACAAGTACGAACAGCGTTCAGACTCACAGAGGGGTTACTAGTGGAACTGAGTGTGTATTAGGGTTCACCTCTGAGCCCACTGCTGTTCATACTGGTTCCCCTTGAGCCCACTGCTGTTCATACTGGTGATGGACTATATTAGCAAACAGGAAGAGAGATCAACAAAGCTGCTATATGCAGACAATTTGGCATTACAGTCAGACTATAAACAAGAACTTCAGCAAATGACAGGAGAATGGAATGCAAAACTGAAAGCACACATGGATGAAACTGAGTCCAGACAAGACAGCTGCAATCGCAGCAAGTGGGGGAATCAGAAGAAGCTGAAAACTGAAATAGAAGGGGAAGAGGCACAGCTAAATAATGGGCATAGTTTCTCCAAACTAAGGGGTGGCGTAAGCCACAAAACTATGGCTAGGCTTATAAATGCCCTCGGGCAGATAGCCTAGTATGAACCTATGAACCTATGAACCTAAGATAGTGGGACGGATTAATAGCTTCAAGTATATGGGATGGGTGGTTGGCAAGAAGGGAAGTCTGGATGAGGGGGTCAAAGCTAGAGTCAATGGAAATGCAGCCAACTGACACAGAGAGTCAGGAGTAGTCTGTGATAGAAACATGCCAAACAAGCTGAAAAGTAAGGTGAACAAAACAGTGGTTTGACCAGTACTACTGTATGGTACAGAAACCTGGGCAGTAAAGGCAGAGCAGTTGAGGAAGCCAGAGGTGATGGCGATGAAGTACCTGAAGCAGGTGGTAGGATGCACAATGCGGGACAAATGAAGAAATGCGAACATCACAAGAAGCTCCAGTTGCAGAGATGGTCAAAGGACAGATCACGGTGGTTCAGGCGCACGTGCAAGTAAGCAGAAGACAATCTAGTGAAGAAGATTTGAGACAGCCAGGAAGAAAGCAAAAGGAAGAGGAAACTAAGGCATCCAGCAAAGAGATGAATGATTATGTGAGAGACCTGCAACAGTCAGGTTTGACTGTCAAAGAGGGTAGGAGGGTGACACTGAACTGAACAAAGGCAACAGCTGATATGACACCCCATCTTCATATAGAAAAGAATGGGAAAAAGGGGGTTGATGATGATGATGAGGTTGGCCTCTAGATTCAGTATGTATCTACATCTCTCACAGGAAAAGCTAGTATCTTCAAAAAGTAATTAGTTGTAAGTAAGTATGAGGCAGTTTGCACTCTATCTCAGGATGCCTAGTTCTACACAGGCTAGAAACGGACTATGTGAGGGCAAAGTGCAGTCTCATGCTCTCAAAACTCTAGTTTACAGTGACAAGGTATATACAGTAATGAAGCAGGTCAGTTCTGGCTACTTCTGGCACTAATAGCCTGACTAATATATTAATCACTTCAACTGTGTCTAGCCATAGCCTGCCTAATATACTAGTGAAGTATACAAACCTTCACCTAGCAGTAGGTTAACTAATGCTTTGGGATTGATACTGGTTTATCTGTTTCAATGAGGACCCAATTTGTCACAGCAATGCTTCACTTTGTGCTGCTAAGCCCAGATGAGGACAAGGGCATCTCTATACTGTGAAAGTAGAGCAGGCTACAGCTTGGTGCAGCAAGGTGTTTTGCTCCCCAAATGGTAGGTGCAGGTTGCATCCTGGCGCAGCAAGATGTCACTTGTGTACACTATGGTAAAGAGTTCTCTTTTTTTCAAATACCTTTATTGAATTATCGCTTGTGACATAGGCAAATTTACATCCATATAAAAGTAATCAAATTATGTTAACTCATTACATCTGAGTGACTTCTCCGGGTGCATCTGCAGTTAACTCCTTCTGACACCTCTAGGCGTCAAATATTGCTTGTTTATATTTGCATCAATAATTCAAAAATATGTCATGTACAGGGTTTTAAAATATTTAATCTTAAAGCTTACACAATAGCAAAATCAACTGCATTAATATTTGAATTCTGTCTAATGCAGGTAAATGGATATTAACTGTTGTTTTTATGATATTAATTTATATAGATATAATTTTCACATTTTTCTAAATATCTCAACAACCAAGTAACACAGGCAGAACTCCTTAGCCTTATAAGAAAGCTCTCAGCTAGATGAATAAAATGCTGCTGACAGTATGTCAGTAACGTGTGTGGTTGCTGAGATATTGTAAGTTGTTTACAACATATTATAAATGTAATAGTTACTGTATTTACTGTGACTTATACAATTCATTTTAAGACCTAGAACCTAAAGATTACTATCACTATAAAAATAGTTTTGTGCTAAAGAGTTTGCCATTTATACTTCTTTCATAACCCCTATGTTTCCAGAAATATGAACATTTGTTTGAAATGTGAGGACATAATTTGATTCTGTCAGAAGGTTTAGGCTCTGCCCATTGGAAGTTACGGTGCAAACTTCCTGAGCTCCATTGGACTTCACATATATTGCTATATATCACATAACCTAAGCAATATTACATACATTATTCAATACCTGCATTTTTTTTAAACAAGAAACATCTTTATTAAAACATCACTTACTACAGAGGCAATCATATATTTATATAAATGAAAACAAACCATACTGACACAATCCTAGTCGCAAGCATTTTACATCACAAAGCATACTGATACACTCCCAGTTGCAAATATTATACATCACTTAGGTTCATAAGTTCATAGGCTGGTACTAGGCTATCGGTCCTAGGGCCTATACAAACCTAGCCATAACAATTCCCTGGATATTTCTTCCCACAATATTTGCTTCCCCGGACCCCTGTCTAGCAGGGCAACTGACATGATCCCCGGGGTCTTTCTCATTCAAACATTACATAGCTCATTTAGGTCCTGCCGCCTTTTAGACCTCATTCTTTCCTTGTATGTAATGTTCCCATAATTTTCATTTTTTTCCTATATAGTTTGCTCCTACCCTTTTCTAAAGATCTCAATTCCAGTTGTTTCATCTCTCTTACTATATTCATTACTTCCTGTATAGCTGGTCTAGATTTTGAGTTCCATTTTCTAGTAATTGCTTTTTTGGCAGCCACCATTATTATATACAGCAAGGCCTTACCATGTATAGGCAATTCCGATTCTGTATCATAGCTTAGAAAAATCATCTCCCTTGTCAGACCAATCTGCCCACCCAGCATCTCTGACAGTGCATCCCACAGAGAATCCTTAAAGTCCACCAACTCAATGCACTCCCAGAAAATATGTTCCCACTTACCTCTTTATTTCCCTTCACATCTCCAACATTTACTGTCTGCCTGAGAAAAAATTCTCTGGAGTCTACTTGGGGTATAAAAACATCTACTTATATAAACATTTCCAAGCAAAAATCATACATTTTCTAGATTTTGTTTCATATTTGGGAAATATAGATATATCCTCCCATTGTTTCTTTATGAATCAGTTATCCAGTCTCTCTTCCCAATCCTGTTTAACCTCCTCTGATTGAGTCTTATATTTATCATGCAATATTTCATATGCTGTACTAATTATTCCTTTTTTTTATAGCAGCTTCTGTTCTACACTCTATTAAAAACTCTACAAGTGATGGTCTTTCATTTAGGATTCCCTATCCCTTTCTCTTTGCCTGCACTCTGATATCAATACCTGATAGTGAAGGCAGTATCTAACCAGTCCAAGTCCAAATAAATAAATAAATTCTTGGCATCTTCCCAGTCTAACATCTTTCCCTTTCTAATTATTTGCTCCTAATACCTTGGTTCCTTTGCCAGTTTTCTCCAATAAATTCAAATCCCCTCTTGCCTATTGTCTGCATCCCTAATTGCAGTCATCTCTATTGGCAGAATCTCCTTTCTCCATTCCCATGTTGGTTTAGTTCCTGGAATACTTTCTGCTACTTTATGGATATAATATTCTGCATGATTATTGTTATTTTTAAAGGCTTGCATCCAAAATCCCAGTCTCTCCTTGTTTCTTGAGCTTCCCCCCTGTTTCAACATCATCCCTTTCCACTTTGAATTATAGTTTGCTGCTTGTGCTGGGTATAGGAATCTTAACTGTGTAGCTCTGAAATACCCCTTCAAATTGAGTAATCCCAATCTGCCTGTTCTACTGGAAGAATCAGCTTATCCCACTTGACTCTTGCCGCCTTCCCTTCTCAGATAAAGTCCTTCAGCTCTTTATTAATTTCTACTCACAACTTCTCTTCTGGTTGATAAAAATATGCCTGACCTGTGTATAAGACTAAAGGGACTAAAAACATTTTATCTGCTTGTATCTTACTATCCATATCCAGATAACAAAGCTTCCATTTTCTCAGTTTTTGTATTATCTTTTGTTTAGTCTCTTCCCACATATCCTTAGCTGCCGCACTTGAATCACTTTTAGTCCATACTCCTAAATATTTCTTTTTATCATGTCCCCATAAGTATGGGTATTCCTGAAGCAGTTAATGTGTGGGTACATAATTTACCATTATTGCCTTTGTTTTAGCTACATAGCGACATTAATTTTGTATCCCTGAAAAAATCTGAAACTATCTCAAAATGTTCCACAACACTGTAATGTCTTTCTCTGCTTTTGTCAGGTACAAAATATCATCTTCAGATAAAGCCAGCTTTTCTTGACTACCATACCAATTCAATCCTTGAATTTCTGAGTCCCTTATTTTCTTTGCCAATGGTAATAAATATAGTGCAAATAATAAAGGGGAAAGTGGACACCCCTGCCTGTTTCCTCTGCTCAAGTAGGAATTATCAGACAGGACCCCACCCACTTTCATTTTCGCCTACAGTCCCTCATATATTCTCCTAATCAACCTTATATTCAGGAAATGCAAATGCTTCCATTGCCCTACTCATAAAGTCACACCTTACACTGTCAAATGCTTTTTCTGCATCAAGACCCACCAACAACAATGGTAGTTTCTTACATTCTCCTTCCTTCTGGATCATCAGTGTTCTGTTAATGTGAAATGTTTGTCTCCCCTCCACAAAACCACACTGATGCATGTCTATCAGTTTTGGCATTACTTTTGCCATTCTTTTAGCCAATATAGACATGTACACTTTATAATCATGGTTTAGTACTGAAAAGGACCTGTATGAAGCTGGATCTGATGGATCCTTACCCCTCTTTAGGTATTACAGCAACACCAAGTTCTGAGTGGAAATCAAGACTGAATGAAAGGTGTTAATTTAGAGATCACAGAGGTAATAATCAAACTTTAAAACCAATTACTCCTGAATACAGAGTGTACTGTACCCCACTGCTGCATGCTGCAGAACTCAGAACATTCTCTTCAAATTCAGCATCATGTTGTACAAAACAAAGCCTGATGTGACCAGATGCCCAGAACAACAGCAATTTAACTGCTCTCAAGATATACTCAAGGAAACCCTAGCACATTCAGTATTAAAACAATCAGCAAATTAACCAAATGTAGTAGTAGTAGATGGTAGATGACTTAAAAAAATGTACTTTCCTTTTCTTGTAGGGAATGATTTCAGGTCAAATCTGGTAAAGCATCAACCATCAACAATAGCACTGTTGCATAGCTCAAAGCAGCATGGCCATAGAGAATGCAATGATGTACAGAACAATATAAATCAACACAAAAAAAGCCAATAGGCATTCAAAAACACTTCTTTCGATGCCCGGTGTTTCTGGCACCCAGAACACCAGCAGTTTGCATTCCCACATACAAGGAGGTCTCAGTCAGTAAAAGAGTAAAACTGTAGCGCAGATTAGACAGGATAGGGGAGGGGTCAAGGTTGCTTGGGAATACTCTGAATGCCAAGTTATCCTAACTCATACCAGTTAAGTTTGGTCAGAGCAGTGATATTCTTTTCACTCCTGTGTAATTTTCTGAATGATTTTTAACAAGGTTCTTTTCAAACTCCTACTTGCATGTTTGGGCAAAATTGTAGTTCATAGGTTAGTACTAAGCTAACTGCTCTTGCAAGCCATTTTAAGCCTAGCCAATTATCCCTTGTGAGACTCAAACCCTGCACCTTGTGTTTGTAAGGCAAATGATAGGGGAGGGGTCAAGGTTGCTTGGGAATACTCTGAATGCCAAGTTATCCTAACTCATACCAGTTAAGTTTGGTCAGAGCAGTGATATTCTTTTCACTCCTGTGTAATTTTCTGAATGATTTTTAACAAGGTTCTTTTCAAACTCCTACTTGCATGTTTGGGCAAAATTGTAGTTCATAGGTTAGTACTAAGCTAACTGCTCTTGCAAGCCATTTTAAGCCTAGCCAATTATCCCTTGTGAGACTCAAACCCTGCACCTTGTGTTTGTAAGGCAAATGATAGGGGAGGGGTCAAGGTTGCTTGGGAATACTCTGAATGCCAAGTTATCCTAACTCATACCAGTTAAGTTTGGTCAGAGCAGTGATATTCTTTTCACTCCTGTGTAATTTTCTGAATGATTTTTAACAAGGTTCTTTTCAAACTCCTACTTGCATGTTTGGGCAAAATTGTAGTTCATAGGTTAGTACTAAGCTAACTGCTCTTGCAAGCCATTTTAAGCCTAGCCAATTATCCCTTGTGAGACTCAAACCCTGCACCTTGTGTTTGTAAGGCAAACACCTTAACCATTAAGCAACCTTCCCAACCTTACAGTCACTTGAATCTTAGAGGTCCTTACAGCAAACAAAGATTCATATGTTCAGACATGCTAGAATAGTTTTGTCTTTTCACCATTTTCCTATCAAGCTGAGATCAGTACAAAGATTCATCCTGTAAATCAAATACAGTGCATTTTTGTGGCTAGATGATGCTGGCGCAGCAGTCAAGCCAGTACTTTTTGAACTGGTAGAAAGTTTACACCAGAATTGTGCTATGTCAAAATGGTCCCTCTTTTTGAAATATATATTAAATTGTTTATCTTTCTGTAACTGAGGAAATTTGGAAGTTTGAATCTGTTTCCACAACTATTACTGTAAAAACATTTTCAATGTGTTTCACTGTAACTTCTGAGTATGGTACTGAATCAAATACTAAGGATGTACAAAATTAAATGTGACCTACTTTGCCTGTTCCCCCTTGGTATTTAGTAGATTAGGGTGTTCTTAAAAGCCATTGTGGGTCGCACTTCAAAACATCTGGTGTTTGATGTGTTAATTGACATTTATGTAAATAAATCTGCAAAGGCTCTAAGGCTCTAACTTATATTTGGGTTCAATTTGCATGTATACCTGCATACCATTTACTTTAAAATCATTTGACCTGGAAAGGGCTTCCAGAGCACTTCACAAAACAGGCAATAATGCTTGGCTAGCCTTACTTGTCAAACAGTGATAAAACAAAATTAACAGCACATTGATTTAGTTTCTTCATTATTTATCTTTTTTCTATGATAAGGTGTAGTGAAGGATGAATTGTTTAAAATTTAGAGTATTATCTTTTGCATGCTATTTTATCTACTGTCTTACTTTAGAGCACTCAACTTTGTTTCATGAGGAAAAGGTATTAATTATTTATTCTAGAGTAGGGTCTGCATCTCTTTCTCTCTTGCTAAATGTCCTTTTTATCAGTGGTGATGCTATTTTTATTACATCTCCTCCTGTTTCCTATTGTGACTGCTTTAAGTGTACTGTAGAAACTGTATATGTGGAATTTAAACCTCTGCAAACCTTTGGGACTCTCTGTGACACCATTTTAACTAATGGCTTCAAGAATCCGTGTACTCTGCGTATTATGCATCAATAAAGTAAATTACACTTAAAACTGTTGCTTAACTGTCTTATCAAGAAAGGTGATCCTGCTGCTTATGTGATGATGAGAACATTAAACCCAGTCCAGCCTATAGGACCAGTCAGGTTAAATATAGAATACAATAAACTTTGAGCGTCCTGCTTGTAACATAAATTTCTAAAATAAGATACCTCCTAAACATAAAGGTAAACAGACAGACATATGGTTAAAGGAAAGGCTTAGGATAAGGTAAAGAATATAATTGATTGCAATCTCCAGTAAAAAAAAATAAGATACACAAGGCACAAAAAAAGGAACTTAAATACCAATGAACTGCAAGTTAATTGAAAATGGGCATAAAATTAATATTAATAAGAACTCATGTCATCCTAGTGCTGGGAGTGGATTCATGTCACTGCACTGAAGCCCACAATAGTAATTCCATAAAAATAAAACAGTCAAGTCAGCAATACCTTATAGAGAAAGACACTTTAATTGAAAATAAGATAGAAATATTATAAACCAACCTTTTTGCAAGAAGCAAGTTCCCCGCACCACCACACCTTCTTATATAACCATTATAACTCCACAGTCACACAGACATAATGAAAGGGTACAGGTCTTCTGTATCAGAATTCCTTTGCCTGCAGAATTGTGATTTCCAAGACAAAGAAATAGAATAGCAAGTGTAGTTCAAAGCAAGTAAACCACGCAAACATCTTCAAAACTAAGAGTTTACTATGAATAATCTCATGCCATCTGAACTGAAATGCAATTAATCAAAACTAAAAAGTCTGAATCCTGGGAAGGTTAATGCTCAAAACAGTGATGTTCTCAAGATCACATAAAACACACAAATCATTATTTTCAGCAGGGGTGCAAGCCTGCCCTTCCCCCATCTTAATAGGTATACCTACTCAGTGGCTTTGCAAACCTGGAAAAGACGGAGTGAATGAAAACAAAAATTTAAGCTCATCTTCGTAGAAGTTGCTGTTACAACAGGCGATGTATTATAGATTCCTCAAAAGTAAACCGGCAATTAAATGTCAATATTTAATAAAAACAGCCATAAATGTCTACCAGTTGGTGCAGAGGTTAAGGTTGTGATATATAGTTCCTGTAGTATAAGGTTTGATTCCCTTAGCCCTGATTTGTTTTCTGTGTGACCTTGAAGAAGTCACTTAACCAGACATCTTTCCCAGGTCACCCCTGAAAAGGGACTTTGTGTCCAGTGGGCCTACCTGGTTAATAAACAAAAATAAACAAAAACTGAAATGGTTAGAGCTCCCTCACAACCTTACTCTCTCCCAGCTCCAAATAATCCATTCCATTCTATACCAGCCCACATTCTACCCCGCAATATCACCCATCATAGGTTCATAGGTTCATACTAGGCTATCTGCCCTAGGGCATTTATAAGCCTAGCCAGAATGTGTTTGGCTTTCACCACCCATTTTAAATTTATTTTGCTATGCCCTTTTTCAAGGTTAGTATACTGTGCCTCTGTCTAACAGTGACACAGAAGTGATACCTGGGGTAAACCTACGATCTCCCATCCATCTCATCCTACACCCCAACTAGGTCACTCCAGAGCTCTGACCAACACCATCTGACCATAACCAAATCCAAACTCAACCTAGGCAAAAAACTGTACAGCTATTACCCCGCCAAACACTGAAATAAACTCCCACTAGACATACGTAACGCTACATCCAAACTTCTCTTCAAAAAGACTGTGAGAAATCACCTTAGCTTAAATAAACTCTGCCTCTGTTCTCAGCCCCCTGACTAACCCACCTCTCCATCCCAATCTCTCACTTCTTTTTCTCCTATTAGTACCTAACACTACCTCCTTCCAAACTCACCCTCCCTTCTTCCCCACTAAACCCTTTCCCTACTCCTTCCCCTAACTGTCCTTTACTAAATCTGTCTCCTCACCAGTAGAATGTCCCTACTCCTACTCCTAACTGTCCTTTACTAGATCTATCTCCTCACCAGTAGAATGTCCCTACTCCTACTCCTAACTGTCCTTTACTAGATCTATCTCCTCACCAGTAGAATGGTCAACAACTACTGTTGCACTCTTATCTCTCCTTTCACTGCTACCAAGTCACTCCTTAGTAGCTTCCTCTCTCTTTACTTTAAATTCAATCTCTCCTGGACTACCTGCCTTATATACATAGCTAGTCAACAATGTTTATAATCTGTAATCAGTATTATCACTGTATACTTATTTTACATTGTTAGGGGTTTTTTTGTGTGTATTTGCAAATGTTGGCTTTTCTCCCCGGGTCTCCACTGAAAAAGGGCCTCGGCCCAGATGGAGCAACCCGGTCAACAAATGTCAAATAAATAAAAATAAATAAATAAATTAAGAATACCAGGGAGTTGGTGTTGCCAGTTTTTTTTTTTGTGCCATTTATTTTACCCACACCTAGGGCATGGTTCCCCTTATACAGAAATTGTAGAGTTAAAAAAAAATTGGCACATAAAATAAACTGTTTAAATGCATAATAATTTTTGAAGGAGCAAAAAGTTCAAGCTCTACACATCCGAAATAGATGCTATAATACTGCAGCACAAAACATATTTAAATGTACAACACTATGAAAATGCTTGCCATCACCTTGCTTAAGTGATTTTTTTTTCAATAATTCTTTATTTATTATTTTCATTGATATAAGATAGCAAACATAGTATAATAAGTAGAGGTAACAATGGAACATTCATTTTCAGTAACTGTATCAGGAAATACAGTTTTATAAAAAAAAGGAAATACAGTAAAAGACTGAGAAGGTCTGACATGCAGAAAGACTAATTACAGTGTATAAATCTGGTTTTGAGCCTCTTATTCACGTGCAGTAGATGACACAGTGTATACAGAAAATATTAAATGTACTGTATTTACAACACATTCATTTTACTCATTCAGACAGCCCATTCTATTGTGCCATCAAGAAAAACAGTAGGAAAATACAGATTTGAATCACATTACTGTACAAAGTCATCCTTTTTCTGATATTGACTACTACAAAAGCAGCATTAGTTTTACATGGGGAAAAATAAATGTTATGTACTCACCATAGTGATGCATCTGTGTTCTGTTTTCATCCTTTCTCAACCTTTGGGTTTTGGATCCAACTTCAGCCACCGCTCACACTTTACGTCTGTAGTTCATGCTCCTCCCCTTACCCATAATCCTCTCTGAAGCCCCAGATTACCTCAGATCGCGCTTGCCCCCTTGATATCAGCATATAGAAAGGAAACAATTCTACAAATGTCTAGAAATGTGACAGGAAAGGTATTTGAAGCTCAGAGAGGGAAAGGCCAAAGGGGAAATACCTCCAGGTCATACCAGGAGACCATATGAATATCTTTTTCCAAAGGAAGGGGGAAGTGAGGGGGCAACTTGAGGAAGGCAGACAACACAGTTGCATCATTATTGTGAGTACATAACTTTAGTATCTGATGTTATCTTTTTTTGTCCATTCTTCAACCACTGGGACAGATTCCTCAGCTAGTCTCAACCTAGGTTGGTCTCCTGGAAGGTCATTCCGGAGTACTTCGGAACCAAATGCTGCTCTGTTCCTAAAAAGTACGTCCAACTTGTAATGAGCTATGAAAGTATGTGTATCGGAGCAACTAGAAGCAGCACAGACATCATCTGTACAAATTCTGGATAAGAAGGTGGAAGAAGTGAAGACTGACCAGTCTTGATAAAGACAAACCCTTGTGTTTATAAACATATGAAATATATTCATTGAGCCATAGTGCTACTGTAACTTTATACACAGATTGTCTTAACCTAGCTTTTGAAAATGAAATAAAGAATTGGTAAGATTTCCTGAAAGCTTTTGTTCTGTGGAGATAAAATTTCTGTGTCTGTGTTCATCCAATAAATGAAGCATATATTCCCCTTATTGGAGAATTTTGGGAAGAACACTGGTAAATTAATGAACTGGTTAAAGGCAAATTTGGAAGCTACTTTCAGAAGAAAGGATGGATTGGTGCAAAGAAAATTCCCATCTTTATGCAAAATGATATAATGTAGCTGGCAAGGTAAACCCTGAAACTCTTCTAGCAAATGTAATGGCAACTAGGAAAATGGTTTTCCATGACAAAAATTTTAAATCAGCCTTTGCTTTTGGTTCAAAGAGAAACTGAGTTAAGGCCTAGAGAAGACTTGTCAAGTTCCAAGGAGGGGTAGGGTCCTTGATAGATGGCCTGAGCAAAAATGTACCTTTAAGGAAGGCTTTGCATAACCTAAAGAAGGCCAGTGCAAATGAAATTTGCCTACATAAAAACTAGAGATTACAGCCATCTATTCTCTGATTGTAAAGTAACTTGCCCATCATGAAAAATGGAATCCAGAAAGTCTAAATTGCTGGAATAGGCACCGGAAAAGGGTAAAGATTTCTCTTATTAACCCAGACAGAGAACTGTTTTGAGTTCCTCTTGTATATCTTCCTAGTGGAGACTTTTTGAGAAGTAAGGATGTGAAAAACTTGGGAAGAAAGCCTTGACCATCTAGCCATCCTTTGAAAAGGAGAAACTATGTGGTCAACCTTAGGGCTTGTATGTCTGGGTGAAGTAGCTCAGAGGGGTGAGGCAGAAGACCTGGAATGGGAGCCAGGACCCAATGAGAGTATATCAGATGAGGCCTGAGGAATGGGAACCACACTTGTCGAGGACAGAATGGGGCAATGAGGATCACCTTGCTCTTCTGTTGATGAGCTTTCTGTAAAAACGTTGATATGAGAGGTGTGGGATGGTTGGCATAAAGGAGTCCGGAGGCCCAATCATGGATCAGAGTGTCCCTCAGTGACTTCCCCTCTGGGGGTATTAGGGCAAAAAAACTGCTGCATTTGGAATTGTGGACAGAGGTGAACAGACCACAGCGTGGTTGGCCCTATTGGCAAAAAAATTGTACTGCCACTGAAGAATTGAGAGACCACTCGGGAGGCATAAGAATAGATCTGCTAAGTCTGTCCAATAAAACATGGGACTTCCTCAGAATGCATGTTGCTAAAAGAAAGTGGTTGGAAGACATCACCCACTGCCACACTCTCACTGCCTCCTGAAGTAAGGGGTAAGAGTGGTTTCCTCCCTGTTTGTTGATGTTGTCCATCTGTATGCCAATCAGCCCTTGAGGCAGGATGTTCTGAAATGCTAGAAGGACTGCTCTCATCTCTAGGATGTTGGTGTGAAGGCTGGTCTCTAAGGGGAACTGTGTACCTTGAACTGTTTGTCCCAAGTAATGTCTCACCCACCTCAGATGGGACGTGTCTGTGGTCATCATGGCCTTGGAAAATGAGAGAACAAAGAAGCAGCCCTGCAAAACATCTAGTGGATGGATCCACCAGGAGATATGCTATCAGCAGATCTTTGTGATTTGAATGGTGGATGTCATGGGATGTCGAGTCACAGATCATTACAAAGCTACAGTGCATTGGAGTACTCTCATGTAGAATCTTGCTAAGGGTAGAAGAGTTATGGAGGCCACCACTGACTCCAGAAGCTGAAAGACCAGCCTGGCTGGTGGTGACTGAAGAAGCAGCAGACTTTTCACTTGGGCAATCTGGACTGAGGAAGCTAAGCTACTTGAGTAACTGTGTCCAGATGAGCCCCCTACAAACTCCAGGGCTTGAGTGGAAAGGAGGTGAGACTTATCATAGTTGACTATGATGCCCAGGTGTAGACATAAATGGAGCAGGTAGTCCCTGGCTCACATCAGTGAATGCCTGGTCAGGACTGTGAGGAGCCAGTCATCAAGATATGAAAACACCCAGAATCCCAGCAATCTCAGGTGAGCTACAACCACTAACATACATTTGGTGAATACCTGGGTGACTATAATGAGACCAAAGAATAGGGCTCTGATTTGAAAGTGACTGGCTCCCAGATCAAAGCGAAGGTATCCCCTAGATCGTCTGTCCATTTTTTATGTGATAGTACGCATTCTGAAGATCCATCAAGCACATCTAACTGTCCTTCTTCAAAATACAGAGAATGGGCTGAATCATGACCATTCAGAACTTGGAGTGTTTGACAAATTGGTTTAAGTGACTTAGGTCCAATACACACCTCAGGTCTCCCCGTCTTTTCTGGCATCAAAAGGAAACTTGAATAAGTATCGAGCCCTGATTAGTTTGGTGGGACCTCTTGGGTGACTGTTTTTCATAGCAGCTTTTCTATCACTGAGGTTGCTTCCTTCCTCTGATGGGGTAGTACTTTGGGAAATTTTAGTGGATGAATGGGTGAGAGAAAGGGAAAAGGGAATGTAATAGCCTGTGGTAATTACTCCCTGCACCCAGATATCTTTGGCGATGGACGTCCAGACTTCTGGTTAAAAAGCAAGTGCCACCACAATGCAGCAGTCATGCAACTGTTAACTGGTACTGAAATGGCTTCTCAGTAAAGGGGCCTATGAAACCTTGGTTTTGCAGGCCTAACCTGCCACATGGGTGATGTCAACCATTAGAGTTCCCCCTCTACTGCAGTGATCTATATCCATATGAGTCCTGAAAGAACCCTTGCAATTTCTGGAACCACATCTTTCTACTCCCTTTTTGGTTTCTTGAGAAGGTATTCTGATGGGTAGAAAAACAGCAGAAAGTTTTTTTCCTACCCTGTTCACTCCTGGAAAGCATCTCTTTAATTTGGGTCCAAATAAGGTAGATCCATCAAAGGGTGCATTGATGAAAGATGTCTTGTAGGGCTCCCCAGTCTTACAAAGACACATCTAGGCATGCCTTCTAATGGTAATGCCTGAACCCACTGCTCTAGAAACACCTTCTGTAGCACGTGAAATCAGAAACATAAAGGCATTTTAAAGGGACTGAAGGCTGGCCAGCTGCAAAGAGACAGTTTTTTTATCCTCTACTGACATGAATCAAGAGAGAGATTTAGTAAGCTCTTTAACCATATCCCTCTGAAACCTTTTGAAATGTGCTAGGTAATTCAGTGACCACAAAACAAAGGCCATTGCTGCAAAAATTCACTTCCCAAATTCATCCAGTGCCCTAGACTCTCTGTTTGGGAGTGGACAGACGGACGTTCCTCAGCAAGTTCCTTTTGTGTGGCTATGGCAGCCACCATGGCATCAGCTAGTGGAATCCTGCCCTAGTGGGCATGGTCCTTAGGTGAAACTAAGTATTTATCTAATTTCTTAGGAATGGGCTTTGTCATATCCAGATCCTTCCAAGTCCAATGGGAAATGAGGTCCACCATTTCATCCACCAAGGTTACCACATAGGACATAGCTGAGACAGTTCTGAAAACCTCAATAAATGCCAACTCCTCCTGGGAAGGGACTTTGGAAGACCAACCACCTTTCTGTCTCAGATGTTGGAGAATTCCTCTGAATGAAACATCATCAAGGGATAACCTGGGGGGATCCCTTCCCTTCATCAAAGTCCATGTCTTCTGTTAAAGACTCCTGTGGGGAATCAATGTGCCACCTCTTGCACTTACGTTTCCTGGGAACTTCCTTGTGGGGATGATGCAAGGAGGACTTGGAAATGTGTGAAGAGCCCTGTAAAAGGATTATCTTGACTAGAATGAACTGGCTGCCCTGATGGAACAGAATGAGCAGACTCAGGCCCCAGGGCAGACATTTGTGGAAGGGGATGACCTGAGGGGGGGTAAGGATACCCTGTCTCCTGTCATGTGGAGAGCTCCCTCCTCTGCTTCAAACACAGATGCTGACAAAGAAGCCAGGACTGCGCTAGCAACAGCCAAAGCTACCTGCCTGTAGAAATCCAAGACTTCCCCATGACCCTGCCTCAACACACAGGTCAAAGGCAAACTGTTTAGCAACAAGGCCACAAGGGGAAGGGACAGCTTTGAAAATCTTTGAGTTGAGCCATGAAGAAACCATGTCTGGTCACTGGAAGCAACAAACAAGATCTGAGGTAATCTGGGACTTGAGAGAGAATTGTGGGTAAGGGGGGGGGGGGGCTTGAACTGTGGATCAAAAGGCTAAGAATTGGCTAAAGTTGGATCCAAGGTCAGATCCAAAACCCAGAGGTTGAGGAATGGCCAAAAAAGACAAAGTACAAATTACATCCAGGAGTTTGTTGCTCACTGCTTAATGGAGTCTCAGACTGTCACCACAGGAAAACTGCCATATTCCTGTTGTCAAAATGGTTGAATATCAGAACTGACTGAGTCAAGAAAATGTAAGTTTCATTTTATTCTTCAGCTTTTACCTTTTCACTGAGTTTGTGTGACCTGAGAGTTGGTATATAGAAAGTGCGGGTTTGAAGGCATGCCCCCACATCAGTGTACGCAGGGAGACTTTCCCTCCTACAAAAAAAAAGAAAAATAAATAGTTTCTGTGTTTTGCAGCCTTTGTGGTGTTGGGGGATATGATGATTTTGGGCTATAGACATTCTCATGGTTATTAATCAGCTCCCTATTGAAATGTCGGCACTCAAAATGCCAAGTGCCAACAAACTGAAAAAAAAAAGACTGAAAACTCAGGAAAACAATAAATCTCGAATATAGCTTTTTTCCTTAAAACGCCTTTTTGCAGATGGGGCAAGCCTCCCCGTTGTACCCTTCACACCCAAGCTTATATATACCAACTCCAAGATCGCCATACCTTGGAAACAAATGGAATATTTTGAGAAATGGCACCTTGCACTTGGTATATGTAAGTCTGATCTTTCAGCCATTCAGTATTTCGGGACTCAATTTTGCAGGTCCCAATATTTCAAACGGTTATCTCATTAATCTCATGTCAATTAAATGACACACAATTCATATTAATGGGTTCATTTTACACAGAAAAATACATATAATCCATATTTTTCATCCTTGCTTTACACGCAACATCATTTCGTCTTTATTGTTTGTGTACAGTTTGCAGCAGTAGTTTCCTTCCTTTGTTTCTGACCATTTTTATATGTGTTCCCCCAAATATCTGACAAAGTTTTTCACTGCTATCTTACCTCAGTTTTGCCTGTTTCTACATGTCTATCTCAATCCAGATAAGCATGGAAGGTATTCCTACAGTTCCCCCAGTACTTGAGCTAGCTTTTACAGAGGTAAATTATAGACATTTGCAAATAGCATAAAACTAGTGTCCTTTCATTGCAAATGCTCATTTCTGATAATCGTCCTCCTTAGTCACATTGCTAACATGTCCACATCCAGTTCGAAATGCAGTTGTAAGTGCAGGGGACCTTATAATGCACCTGTGCCTAATATTCTTTGCATAACCCCACTTCACTATGTATTGATCAGTTTCAGTCTGTATACTGCTTTCATCCATCTGCCGATCCGTCACTGTTTTCAACATGAATTTCAGCTCAGTAGAGTCAAATTCATTTTTTATATTGGGCAGAATTATGCAGACACCATATTTCTATTTTACACTATTCTCTTCATAAAATAACCAATGTACACAAGTGATTCTCCAATAACCTCACTTTTATAAAACATGTCCTTCATGCATTAATGATGACACTGTCCCTTCCAACTTATCCACATCACTTATGTCAAAATTATCATCAAAACATCTTTAGTAAAATCAGTTTATAATTCACTGACTCACTCCTTGCTTTTCTGTCCCAGGGGAACAAAAGCCAGCTTCATCCCTACCTTACTGTCTGACAATCCTGTGGCCTCCCATATACTGTATGCTTTCTCCAAAGGTTCAACTACTAATTTATAAAATATAAGGGGTATATATCTTTCTTCAGTCCCTTCCTCCTTATATAGTTTGCCACCTTGCCTTTTTGTCAGTTTTTGATCCACCCATGACAGTACTTCATACCACAGAACCATACCTTCCCATATCTTGTCACTACTTAACCCTTCCAGATTCCCTCCTTCTTCCTTTTTAATTTCTCCAAATCTGTTGGGTTTCTAATACCATGACAGGAATGGACCCCATTCCAAAGTCAAAGTACAATTAGTATTGTTTCAATCTTTGATGTCAGCCAAATGTACTCTTTGCAGCACCCGCAATGTGCCCATTAGTGACTCCTTCTGCAATTCGTAAAAGGTAACATATCTAAATATGATTGTAGATTCTTTTTTATAAGACCCATTGTTCCTACTACTATTGGAATGTCTGGTATCTTTCTTCCACATTGCTCTCATTTCTGCCTGCAGATCCTGAAATTTTATGACTTTGTGTTTCTTTGTACACAATACACTGTAGTCACTGAGTGTGCAATTTCAATGATCAATGCTACTTTTGTCTTCTTTTCATGGACCACTATATCCGGTTTTCTAGCATCTATCTTTTGAACTGTTGGAATCCTGCCCTAGTGGTAATGGGTGATCCCATGTGATATAAACTTCGTCATTTTCTATGATGCTTTGTGGCTCATGTTTCCAGTGATGTTCTTCGTGTTTCACTGTTGCAGTCATCACACTTGGGTTATCTGCTGCAGGCAGCCCTCAGTTGGCCTGAATACCAGAGTCTTGGGATTTATGCATCAGATGCTGTCGCCGCTTCCATGGCGTCAGGCCATCAGGGGTATAAAACATGCAGCCGACACCATTACACCAGTTTTTCTTGTCGCACGGGAGCCCGAAGCAGAAGCAGTTCGCAAGTGCCGGCCGGCCGCTACCTGAAATTTTCATTTTTCGAGTTTCAAACCTGAAGTCTTCTAAAGCTAAGTACCCTGTTGGGGATCCTTTTTTCTTGCTTTAACCGATGTCAGAAAAAGTTAACAATTGTCTTGCCTGTGGAAAGCAAATACCTCACAGAGATTTTCATTCTTACTGCGTCACCTGATTAGGCCCAGACCACGACGTCCCTTGCTGTCGGTTTTGTGCCTTGTTCAACGCCTGAACTATTCATCGTTGGACTATCTTTGTCACCAAATTCTTTCGCTCTCATTCTCCATATTCTGAAATGGCTTCGATAAGCCATCCGACTACTGATCTTCTGACAAAACATAAGGATAAAGACAGAGACAGACCGCATAGGTCCAAAACTGCCGACAACGCTTTTGTTAAGCTAGTTTCCAGTACGCCGGTACTCAATGAAGTGCTTTCGCAGTCCCTGATACCCGCTTCTACAGATTTTCAGGCCTCTACTGAGACCCTTTTGGAGTCCAGTAGGCCGCAAAATGCTTCTTTGACTATGGAACCTGCAGATGTCTCTGCCTTGGATGGGTCTGGAGCCGCTGTGTAGGCACCGGCTTCTGAGGGTGTATTCAGACCTTCCGATGTTCATTTTAAACCGACTACTTCATTTCTGAATAAAACTACTGAATTTCTCAGGCCCAGAGTTCACACTACACCTAAGAAACCAATGACCAAAGCACATTCTCAAACTCCCATGCCACAGAAACAAATGCTTAGAATGGCTGAAGACCTTATTACTTTAATTAGGGGAAGCCAGCCTTCCCCCTCTAAAAGACAAAGAATTGATTTTCCTTCTGATTCTACAGATCATGAGCCCGATGACTCTGACCCCTCTGATTACCAGGATATACCCTTATATACCTATGAGGATTCAGATGCAGAAGATTCCATTCCCTCTGCCTCCCCCCCAGAGGACTTTTCTTTTGGTGAAACCTTGCATACCCTAAGACAGCATTTCCACTGGGAATGCCAGGACTACCCACAGTCCAAAAAGAGACTCAGGGAATTTTTAAACTTGCCTCAGCACAGGCCTCTAGCTATACCCCCTGTCCTGGATATTGTAGATGATGTCTTCATGGAGTCCAGTTTTACCCCTGATACTTTACCACCATCTCCTAGAAAGCCTGACAGGTACTACAGAGTACCTGACTGTCACAAATTTCTCTTTAAAAATCCCACTGTGGATCCAGAGACCATTTCCCAGGGACCTAAAGGTATTAAGGATACTACAGCCAAAAACCCTACCCCTTCGGACAGGGATTCTAAGGCTTTAGACAGATGGGGTAAGAAGGTATACTCCTCTGCAACTCTTGCCATCAGGGCTTTAAATTGCCAGTTCCACATGTTGAAGTACCAGCAGCATATTATGGAACTAATTAAACAAAAAATGTTGTTGATTCCTGATTGTGCAGAAAATAAAGATTTACAAGAGTTAATGCATTCTGCAAACCAAGTTGGTAAACATACTTTGCAGTGTGGTTTTGATGCCTTAGAAGCATCTTGCAGGGCTGCTGTCACTGGGTCTGTTCTGAGAAGGCATGCTTGGCTGAAGGAACAAATCTTGCCAAACCATGTCAAAACAAAATTACTAGATGCTCCTTTAAACCAAGAATGTTTATTTGGCACAAAAGCAGAAGAAGTTATTAAAAAGATGGAGGAAAAAGCTAAATCTATGCAAACTGTTAAAGATTTCTTACAGGTACAGCCACCTAGATTCAGTAGGCATTGGCCTTCAAAAAACTGGTCCTTTTAACTCCCTCCTAGATCTTCTCAGTCCAAACCCAGGGGCAACAGACCACAAGGACTAAAGTCTCAGGGTATGCACAGATCTAAACAATGGAGTGTTCCCACCTCAAATACAGGGAGTGGTAAGGTATGGAAAAAGTTCACAATGACTTGTCCTTCATCCTTCCCAGCCATGCCAAAGTACTTGCACCCCTAGGAGGAAAGCTCCCCCTGCATGCAAAAAACTGGGAGTATATTACCCAGGACCGACTGGTCTTAAACATTGTATCCCAGGGATACTGATTCTACTTCCACTCACTGCCAACCCCAAATGGATTGCCAGATCTTCCTCCAAACCAGTGGGCAGAGGGCCAAAAGCAAGTACTTTCTCTTCTCAGTATCAGGGCTATTCAACCTGTTCCAACAGAGCAAAGGGGACAGGGTTTCTTCTCCAGACTGTTCCTGGTGCCCAGAAAAGAGAACTCCTGGTACCCTGTTCTGGATCTGTCAATTCTCAACACCTTCCTGGTGGTACCAAAATTCAAAATGCTTACACACCAGCAGCTGCTTCCTATGCTAGCCAAGGACTCCTGGCTGGTCACCCTCGACTTAAAAGAACCTATCTGCACATTCCCATAAGGGAATCTTGCAGGAAATAACTACGTTTCAGGGAAGGCTCTGTGTACTTTCAGTTCTTTGCACTTTCCTTTGACTTATCTGCTGTGCCCATGGTATTCACAAAGTGCCTGGCTCCAGCCATTGGGTGGCAAAAAAATATTCAAATTTACCCATACTTGGACAATTTCCTGATTAAAGCAGACAGTCAGGAATTGCGACTTCAGCACCTGGACGTTGTATAGAGACTCCTAACGTCTCTGGGGTATACTATCAATGGAAAGAAATCATATCCGGTACCCAGGCAAAAGATTGTATTCCTGGGAGCACGCTTGAACACAACTTCCCAGATGGAATTCTTCACTCCAGAAAAGCAGGTTTATTTGACAAATTACTTCAAACTACTGGCCACCCAAACCCAGTTATCTGCAAGAAAAATACTGCAAGCCCTAGGGTTCATGGCCTCATGCATTCTCCTAATTCCATATGCAAGACTGCATATGAGGAAACTTTAGTGGTACTTAAAATGTCTCTGGTGTCAACATTCTCAGGACCAGGAAACAGTGATTCCTATCATTCCTTGCCTAAGGACAGAGTTCCTTTGGTGGGCAGAGGCTTGCAACCACAACAAAGGACTCCCTTTCACTCAACCATCCCACCATCCAAACCCTGACAACAGACGCATCAGACTATGCATGGGGGGCTCACATGACAGGAAAATGCATTCAAGGCAAATGGAGCCAAGGACAAATTCACCTGCATATCAGTCAAAAAGAAATGACAGCCTTCAAATACCTTATCCTTCCAGGACAACTCTTGATAAGGACAGACAACACCACAGTTATGTGGTACATAAACAAGCAGGGGGGAACTCATTCCTACCCACTCTGCAGGTTAGCCATGGTTCTGTGGAACACAGCCTTGAGCAATCAAGTGCACCTGTAAGCTCAATTCCTGCCAGGCAAACAAAATTCACTGGCAGATGACTTAAGCAGAAATCTAATGGACCCACACGAGTGGAGACTGGAACCCAACTCATTCAAACTTCTAATCCACAGGTGGGGGACACCAGAGGTGGAGCTCTTTGCTTCCCCCCAAAACCATCAACTGAGCAGATTCTGCACCAGAACTCCCCACAGCCAAGCATGGAAAGCAGATGCCCTATCCTTTACATGGGAAAACCTCTCAATCTATGCCTTTCCCCCTCTGCCCCTCCTTACAAAAGTACTACTCAAGATCAAACAGGACAGGCCAAAGACAATCCTTATTGCACCAGACTGGTCACGCCAACACTGGTAACCACTCCTATGCAGTCTGACAGCAGTGCCACCTTGGCACCTACATCAGACCCCCTTCCTGCTGTCCCAGCAGGAGAGACAGGTTTTGCATCCTCAGCTGCAAACCCTTAACCTTGCAGCTTGGCTTATTCCCTGAATACATCACCAGCAACCCTCAGCAAACAGGTGCCAGATGTCATCCTTGAGGCCAGGAGGCCTAGTACTAGGAAATCCTATTCAGAAAAGTGGAAAATATACTGTTCTTGGAGCCAGTCTCAAGGAAAGGACAAAGCCGTTCCCACCTTACCTCAAATCCTAGATTATCTAGCAGAGCTGCTCCACAAAGGCCTATCTTTCTCATCAATTAAGATTCATGCCTCTGCCATCTCAGCTCATTACAATACTGAGCCACCCCTCTTCTCTCACCCTCTGATCCTGAGAGGAGCTAACAATTTAAGACCCCCCCCAGAAGGGCTCCCACTCCAGCCTGGGACCTTAACTATGTACTGGAAAAAACTCACCCCCCCCCCCAAACCTGCTGCTACAGCAGAGTTAAAATTCCTCTCTTAGAAAACAGCCTTACTTCTAGCCATCAATTTAGCAAGAAGAGTGTTTGAGTTACAGGCCCTCATGGCTGTGAAACCCATCATTATCTTCCATGCGGACAGGGTTTCCCTCAGGACTAACCCATCATTTATGCCCAAGGTGGTATCCAGTGTGGCTTTAAACCAATCCATCCATTTACCAACCTTTTTTCCTAATCCACAGAATAGAGGGGAAAGGATCCTGCACTCCTTGGATGTGCACAGACAACTCAGGTTCTACCTTGACAGGACTAAACCGTTCAGAAAATCTGACCAGCTGCTAGTCAGCTTGGCTACAGGGGCAGAGGGCAAGGCCATTTCAAAGCAAACCATTTCCAAATGGATAGCACACTGCTTCCAGTTCTGCTACAAACACCCTGAAAAACCTACCCCACAGGGGATCAGAACTAATTCCACTAGGGCTACCTCAACCTCTAGTCTACAGCATTTCTCAGGGGAGTCCCTACCAGGGACATCCTGGAAGCTGCAACCTGGAGTTCTGTACACACCTTCACCAAGCATTACCACTTACCTATCTTTTCTAAATCCAGAACTGGATTTGCCACAGCAGTCTTACAAGGCCTGCTAGCCAGCCCTAACACTTCTTGACTGCCTCCACCCTTCCTCAGCTTTGAGAATCAACCCCAGTGTGATGACTGCAACAGTGAAACACGAAGAACATAGTACAGTTGTGTACACTTACCATAAATGTAGATGTTCGAGTGTATTCACTGTTGCAGTCCTGGTTACCCTCCCTCCAGCCCCCTAACTTCTCTATGCCTTCTAACTTTGCTCTTTTGTGGCCATATCTTATGGCTATGGTATTTACTTTTTACTGGAGTTGTTTCACACCATTTAATTGCTTCCTATTTTGGGGGCTCCTGACATCTGGGGCAAGAAAAACTGATGTAATGGTGTCGGCTGCATGTTTTATACCCCTGAAGGCCTGACGTCATGGAAGAGGTGACAGCATCTGATGCAGAAATCCCAAGACTCTGGTATTCGGGCTGACTGAGGGCTACTCGCAGGCAGATAACCCAAGTGTGATGACTGCAACAGTGAATACACTCAAACATCTACATTCATGGTAAGTGTACACAACTGTACTTTTTTCAGCCACGTCAGTACCATAATGTTTGCACAGTCCCCATTGCAACAGTCTTGCACATTATTATGCCTTTCAGTATACAGTCCTTCTGCCATTAGTATATCATAACCAGCAATGAGGTGAGTGACTGTTTCCAATTCTATTTTACAAAACCTACATTTGTCTGTTTCTTCCACATGTTCAATGGACTTTGTAAATCAGCGTGTATGCAGCCCACTATCTTGAGCCACCAATAGTAACCCCTCATCTTTTGGTTTGAATTTGCCTCTCTTAACCATTCCTGCATTCATTACTGATCAAATGAGGTTCTTCCAGAAGTTTTCTATACTTGAAACTATATTTATGCCTTTTCCACATGTCTTGCCTTCTCATCTGGTCCTTCACCTTATATTCTTTCTTTTGTTTTTGGCACATTCAGTTGCTGCCTGATTTTATCTACTTCTGGTTTGATTTCTATTCCTGCTTGACGCCGATATGCTTCTGCTAGATTAAGCAGAGAAGTCATCTTAGATTTATTTTCCTCATGTTTCAAAACTTTCACTACATTTGGGTCTTGTGAGGTCAGTAGATATGTGTGGAGTCCCACGATTGCAGATCTATACACATAATCAATTTCAAGGAGGCCCATCTCTTCTTCGGAACGGGGAATATATAATCTTGGTATGCACTGATTTTTGTAAATCATTTGGTGAACATGAAGCATCCTTCTTGTTTTCCTGTCTAATCTATCCAACACATTTTGGGGCCAATCAATCATTCCAAAACTGTAAGATAGGACAGGAAGAGCAAATTGGTTTATAGCTTGGATTTTGTTCCTAGATGTCAACGCTGTTTTCAGGATTAATTTAAGGCATCTAAAGTATTCCTTACTAAGTTTTATTCACATTTGTTCATGTTTATTGTTGATCCTTCATCACTTCCCAAATATTTATACACTCCCTCTTGCTCAAGTTCTTTTATATCACATTCTTGTCCCAAACTAATGTTTACTTGGTGCTGCAGTTTTCCTGCTTTAAAGGTTGCTTTTGCTCATTAATCAAAACCAAATGACATTCCATCTGAAAAAGTTGTGCTTTCAGTTCCTCATCTGATGAGCTATAGAGTTTTAAATCATCGACAAAGAGAAGGTGAGAAGTCTTTACACTTTGTTTTCTAGGAGCCAAATTACAGCTATGGCCTACGCTGTTAAGTAGACATCTTAATGGGTTAAGGGCAAGGCAGAATAACAGCAGTGACAGAGTCACCCTGGAATATCCCCTTTGAATTTTTATCTCTGGAATAATAATTTGTCCTTTATCATGGCTTAATTGCAAAGGGATCTGACACTGTTTCATGGTTACTGTAATGTAGTCAATCAGTGTAGGATGTATCTTATACATTTGTAAGCACACTTTTATCCATGAATGTGGGTTACTATCAAATGCTTTTTTATAGTTAATCCATGCCATACCTTGTCATGACAGCTCTTCATACCACAGAACCATACCTTCCCATATCTTGTCACCACTTAACCCCTCCAGATCCCTTACTTCTTCCTGTGTGTCCTGTTAGGTGTTCCAGGATCCTAGAGGATCTGTTTGATACCCTCCCTTTTGTTTTTACTACCAAAATCTGTGTGCCATTCTTCATGCATAGTTATACGAGTGTCATTTTTCATTTTCCACGTTAATAATTCCCCATTTCCCCATCTCTTCTTCAAGCATCATTCTGTTTCTCTCAATTATTTCATTCCATATCTCAAAATAGACTGCTTTTACTTTTATCACAATAATCCCACTTATCCCTTATCTACATCCATTTTTTCTGTAGACATTCCACCTTATCTTCTCACTCTCTTATTCCTTTCTGCCCTCCTTTTTTCTTAATCCATGTTTTGAGCATTAGCTTCCTCCTTCATATTGACTTTTAACACATTTCACCATCACACACTTCCAGATTCTCCTCAAGCCATTCTTTTACCATAAACTTCAGTCTTTTGTATCATAGCCTTTTCTCCGAGTCTTACTTTATCTGTAGTGTTCCTCTGCCTCCCCTTCATCCCCTGTCAAAAATCCCACAGACACTATCAAATGGTCTGAAATACAAAATTCTGATAAGACTACCCCTTCACCTCTCCCTGCCCATTACTTCTCACCAAAACCTGTGTGGACTGGTAAATGTTTGCTTTATATTCTGTTAAAGTATACAGTCTTTTTCTCCAATTCATCTCTCTCCCTAAATAGCTGGGCATCTTGGGGCAATGCAGCAATTGCCACATGTACACGTGTACACAGACAACCTCTCCTCCTACCACCCAACAACCTGTGAGAGATGCACTTATATAACCAAACTGGAAGCAAAGCTCTCTTCACCCAAGAATGGACTAGACAGTCAAGAGGAGAAGGTAAACACTTGCACCACACCACACTCATCACATAGTCCCTCAAAACGTACACCACCAAAACACACACATAGAAACACAAAACACACACCTACATTCACGGAGGCTTTCAAAAAAAGTCTACCCAAGTAACAGGGACCTCCAAAGCAGAAACGCAAGCAACCTCCACCCCCCCCAACACAACCCAAATGACACATAGCCCACAAACTCAGTGTGCCACTCAACCACAGCACATAAGGCATAAAAATGTACCCAACACTCTGGTCATAGGTGACTCTATAGTCAGGCACACTGATGTTCCACTCACCAGGCTAAACAAGGAGAAAGTTACTGTCAGGTGCCTGTCAGGTGCCAGGATCCGCCACATAATGCATGCACTCAGGTCACGCCACAGCAAGTACAAATATGACTCTGTCGTACCTCCCTGGACTACATGAAAACAGACATAGAGAAGATTTCTGATCTTGTAGCCCAGGCAGGTATGACCCTAGCCCTGAGTAGCATCCTGCCATCACCCGGAATGATACCACAGTACAAGGACAAAATGACTGACTTCAACAATTGGCTAAGCTTCTGATGTCATTCTAAGGGGATCCAGTATCTGTCTGCCTGGGATGACGTGATTGACAAACCACTATGCTTTGCCAGAGATGGCCTGCACCTGTTGCCCTTGGGATTCCGGATACTGGCTAAGGCTCTTGCCACCCCCATAGTGCCTTTTTTAGGCAAGATTCAAATGACAAATTCACTACTGTAACAGGTACAAGCAAGCAAAATCTGAGGGTAATGCTACTTAATGCCTCTAATATCTAAACCTCAAAATGCACTCACTCGAGGCACTCCTTAAAATGGAGAACATCGACATCTGTGCAGTGACAGAGACTTGGTTAAAGGTTCCAGAGAGCACCCCTGCTTTACCAGGCTATAATTCATACCACACCTTTCGGCCACCTAACCTGGACCAAAGCACTAAAGGCGGAGACGTGTCCATATTCATTAAGGATATCCATACCTCCAGGCTAGTTGCTCAGCAGAATGCATCTGAGATTATCCAAGTGCAACTAACTCTGGGCCAGACCACAATGCAAATTGTAGCTTGCTACAGATCCCCCACCATGCCCCAGCATTCCCACTCCTCATTTCCTGATACACTGGAAAATATTAGGGTACAACCTAACACCCTACTAATGGGTGATTTCAACTACCCCACCATTAACTGGGAAAACTACTCATGTACCAACTCTTGTGCTCAACGTTTTCTGGAATTCATAAATTCCAGTGCCTTGGATCAACTTATCCACACCCCCACCAGGGCAGCAATATCCTAGACCTGCTCATTACCAACATGGGCAACCGGTGTTCCACACCAGAGGTCAATTCCTCGTTGGTCAGATCCGACCAGAAGCAAATCACCCTAGACATCCACATCCCACCCCCACCCCCCATTAGGGAAACCACCGTAAAACATTTCTCCAAAGCCAACTTCGTGCTTCTTAAGACAGAAGTGGCAAACTTCACGACACCCATCATGACGGACAATAGAGATACGACTGCTGAATCCTATACAGTTGCACTTTATAAGCACTTACATAAGTGCATTAATTGTGCAATCCCTAACAGAACCAAGATGCTATCCTCCAAAAAAAGGAAGCCACTCTGGTAGTCCCCTGCTATAAATAAACTCTACAACAGAAGAAAGAAACTGTTGCAAAAAAGAGTAAAATCTCATGATTGGAAAAACTCCATGGTCAGCCTCAGTAAGAAGCTGAGATCCCTCATAAAATCCTCGAAAGCTAGTTATGAAAACAAAATCGCCACTGATTCTAAAGACAACCACAAAACATTCTACAGCTATGTCAAGAATCTCAATGGCAACTCTCAGATCTGCTCTGAGTTACAGCACAATGACACTAAATATAAAGAACCAACTGATAATTGCCAACATCCTGGCAGATAGGTTCAGTGCTAACTTTACCCCTCTCTCATCCCCTAAAGGGCCCATCTCTATACCGGAAGACTGCAAAGTACTTGTAATCATGGCTGCACAGGTAAAAAACACACTCTCCAAAGCCAAGAACGCAGCATCCATGGGACCTGACAACATCCCAGGCTGTGTTCTACATGAACTACAGAATGAACTGGCACCCCACCTAGGTACCATGTTCAATCATAGCCTCACCACAGGCTTTGTGCCCTCTGAATGGTGCACAGCAGTGGGATAACCATTGCTGTGCACCATTCAGAGAGCACAAAGCCTCACCACAGGCTTTGTGCCCTCTAAATGGTGCACAGCAATGGTTATCCCATTCCACAAAGTGGGAGCTGCCACGGACCCTGGAAACTACTGCCCCATTAGCCTGATGAGCCTGGTCTGCAAGGCTATGGAGTGTATCATCATTGAACTTATAAACAATGACATTGGTAATCTCCAAACTCTGGACCCTGCACAGTTCGGGTTTGTAAAAGGCAGATCATGTCTCCTAAACCTGATAGACTTCTTTGAAGAGGTCATCAAAGCTGTAGATGAGGGTAAGGTGGTTCACACAGCCTAACTAGATCTCATCGAGGCTTTCAACACCATCCCCCACTCTGGAATTATAGACAAACTCACTAAACTAGGTATAAATCCCTATGTCACAAGATGGGTTGCCAACTGGCTCACTGACAGAACCCACACTGTGAAAGTAGCAGACTCTAAATCCAACTTCAGACCAATGACAAGTGGAGTACCACAGGGTTCAGTCCTAGGTCCTCTCCTGTTTAGTATCTACTTCTCTGAAGTACAGGCTAACACAGAAGGTCATTGGCTAACAAAGTTTGCAGATGACTACAAACTAGGAGCCATAATCAAAACTCCTAATGATGTGGACATCCTACAAAAGGGCCTCACTGAGACAGATGCCTGGTGTCAAAGCCATGGCCGCAAACTCACTGCCAAAAAGTGCATTGTCATTCCTTTTGGTAAAAACTCTATACCCATATGCTACCACATAGGCAGTAGTCTACTTAACACCGAAAGTGTGATAAGAGACCTTGGGACACAGTTGGACAGTAGTCTGTCCTTTGATAATCACATCGCCACACTAGTGAGGAAATTCTTCTACGTGGCATACCTCATCAGAAAAGGTTTCTCATCCAGGAAAAAAGAGGTCATTGTTCCCCTCTACTCATCACTCATTAGACCCATTATAGAGTACAACGCCCCTTTTGGTATGTACCACACAAAACATCTACAACAACTGGAAAGGGCACAAAAATACCTCACAAAGAGGATTACTGGTCTCAAACAGATGCCCTACGCAGACCGTCTCAAAAAACTCCAGCTTTACTCTGTCGCATGTCACATACTCAGAGGTGATCTCTGCCTAACATACAAAGCTATGTCAAACCCAGAGCTGTTGGACATTCTCCACGTAAAGAAATCCCAATCCCTCCAAGCTACACGCTCTAGGGACCTAAACCTTGTCATCACAATAAACAGAACATGCTGGAGGGATAGATTCCTGTCCCAGAGACTTCCCATACTCTGGAACAAACTCCCTATCTCTATCAAACAAAGCTCCTCATTAGCACTCTTCAAGAAAAATCTTGATGATTGGATGGGAGATAGGAAATTCACCCCAGGGATCACTTCTGTGGCTCTGCTTGACAGGGGCACAGGAAAATAATTTTCTTGGTTGGCAAAAGCCAGGGTACCATTTGGCTAGGCTTATATAGGCCCTAGGGCCAATAGCCTACTACCTACCTATGAACCTACCTAACCTCCATACCTCATTTGTACCGCCATTGTTTTCCACAGTACAATATTACATTCTTTCTTCCCAAAGTATAGTAAAAGTCATATGCAACATTTCCCAGCTTTGTGCTTCACCTACATGATAAATAAAGTTGAATCAGGCTTACCTCATCTGGTCACACATATATTATTAGAGCCAGACCACATAATTGTATAAACCAATATACTTCCATTCCCCAAGTAATGTTTTCTCAAATTAAAGCACTATAGCTTGAAAATATCATTTACTGTCACTCTGCCATAGTAGCTGGTTTAACAGAGCAGAATATGCTTGGCATGCTCTACCCATACATAAGCATCTCTGCATAGCCATTTTTCTCTGCGTAGCCATAAGACACCACAGTGCTGTTATCCTTTATGTAAACTTAAGTCTTGCATCAGTAAGGTCATACTATCTTTATTGAACTTTCAATATTTGAGACCCTGTTTTATATTCTAGCTTTCTCCAATCATTGCTACACAGCCCTTCTTTCATCTGTAGCTGCAAGTAAACAGGAATATGTTCAAATGCCTCAGTGTGTGTTAATGTTCCTTAATGTGTGGATGTTGTCTAGGGAAATGCATCCATTGATAGTTCACTTATGTATCATTACCATAATTTATGTTGAATAAACACCTGAACCCAAATAGTTTCATAGTTTCATAGTATAGTACTAGGCTATCTGCCCTGGGGCATTTGTAAGCCTAGCCATAGTGATGTGGCTTTTGCCACCCCATGAAATGGTACAAAAATGTACAGAATAAATCTAGAATACTGTGCCTCTGTCTAGTAGTGACACAATGAAGGTCCCCCTTATATAATAGAATTAGTTTACTGTGCCCCTGTCTAGCAGTGACACAGATGTAACCCCTGGGGTAAACTTTCGATCTCCCATCCACTCATCAAGATTTCTCTTGAAGAGAGTCAGTGAGGGGCTCTGCCTAATACGAACTGGGGTCCTGTTCCAAAGCATGGGAAGCCTCTGGGTTATGAATCTATCCCTCCAGCATGTCCTATTCATACTTGTGCCGAGGTTTAGGTCTTTAGCTCTCGTGGTCCTGATGGATTTGGATTTTTTGAGGTGGAGCATGTCCATCAAATCCTGATTGGACATGGCCTTGTACGTCAGGCAGAGATCACCTCTGAGCAGGCGGTATGCTACTGAATAGAGCTGAAGTTTCTTTAGTCTGGCGGAATAAGACATATGTTGGAGACCCTTGATCCTTTTGGTGAGGTACTTTTGTGGTCTCTTCAGCTGTTGCAAGTGCCGGGTGAGGTACATACCAAATGGGGCATTGTACTCAATCATGGGTCTGATGAGGGAGGAATATAGGGGTACAATGACATCCTTGGATCTGGATGTGAATCCTTCATGATGAGGTGTGCAAGGTAGAATGTTTTTCTAACCACTTTGGCAACGTGGGTATCAAATGAGAGGTCGCTGTCTACTTGGGTCCCTAGGTCTCGGATTACTTTTTCCGTACTCAGTGGGTTGCTGTCTATGTGATAATTTGTGGGTACTTTGTTTTTTCCAAAAGGGATGACTATACATTTTTTGGCATTTAGTTTAAGGCCGTGACTACGGCACCAGTTGTCCGTTTCAGTGAGGCCTTTTTGTAGGATGTGTGTGTCTGCTGGTGTATCGACTATGGTGCCTAGTTTGCAGTCATCTGCGAGCTTTGTCAGCCACAGCCCTCCCATGTTTGCTTTAACATCTGAGAAATAAATGCCAAACAAGAGGGGTCTCAGGACAGATCCCTGTGGGACAGCACTTGTGACTGCTTTGAGTCTGACATTGCTCCAGCGATTTTAACTTTATGGGTTCTGTCCTTTAGCCAGATGATTTACAAACTTGTCGTACCATTGGTTCTGCAGATTTAGCAATGTCTTGGTGTGCAAACACACTAATACCAGTGAAGCAGGCTGGATTTATTATGGTGCAAAGATCAGCCATGCTCCCCTTCTTGTCATATGTACCCATGTAACCAATTTCCAGAATATCCATTGCAAAATCAGTGTTGTTGGGAACGTAGTAGTGCCTTTTAGAAGCGTGTTCTGCTATGCATGTGGTGCCTTCGCTTTCTATCACTCAGATTCTTCTTGCTATCTACTGTCTCCCCATTATTAGATCTTCCATTGCTTCATTTTCAGTTAACCATGCTTGGCATTCTTTTGTTTTTTTCTGCCGCCATGTAGTCCTCCACCAACTGAGATTCTGCTTACTCTTCTATGGTCTTCTCTCACTCCTCTCCATTTAAACTATAACACTGAGCATCTCTGCTCCTTTTTTCTTAGCAGTAGATTTTTTTAAAGTTTCTTTTCTACTAATGATTGGTATTTCCTGCTTCCCACAATCTCTTTCATCATGTGTCATCACCCCTGATTTGTTATTTGGGTTTCTTTCTCCATTTCCTTTCCCTATTTAATCTCTAGGGATTTCAGAGCAGTTGACAGTAAATTGCAATGTTCAAAGTGTGCCAAAGAAAGTTACAGAATTTGAACAGACACAGACTGTATCATGGAGATAAAAGACTAATAATTATGTTACACAATTCAGAACAATAGGCAGTGACATAGAAAGTAAATACTTATATAAACTTTAAGGAGAAAAACAGATGCAGAAGTCTGAATCCCAATTACTGATTTATCAAAAAAATGACATTATATAGTCAGGATGGCAATATACAGTCCATTTTAATAAAGACATTTTCTTTTATAAACCCAGCAAATATGTGCAGCTTTTCAATCTTAGATGCATTATATGTTTTGATGTATGAACTCTGGAAAACATGCCCTGGGATTCAATAAACTCCATGTAGGCTTTGTGCAAAGACTACACTGAGTTTATGTGTTAGTGCAATGTGCAACAGTACTGATTGCATATTAATGCTGCTCCTTGCACTTACAAGAGACATTGTATGGCCAGAAACAGTGTTGCTGGCCAGGAAACCATCCAGAGCAGCACAAATGCAGAAAGATGATGCATACCCATCTCTCCAGTATTATTTATTATTTCAGTGGCTAGGTTAACATTCTTGGAACGAGTGACCCTGATGCAGTTTGCTTTACCAATGATCCAACAGGGCCAGATTGGAGACTGCCCTGCCAGACATAGATCAGCCCTTAGTAGTCTGTCAGGGACAGAATACAGTGAAAGAGCTTTTAATGCTTCCACAAAGGACTTATTTTTTACACCTTGTATTTTCCTTGAACAAAACCTCTGGGGTTGCTCCAGCTATTGCAGATGCATGGTGAAGTACATGTAAAAGGGAGCTTTGTACTTAATTAGTGGTGTGATGAGGGCTGACTACAATGTAATTATAATGTCCTTTGATCTGGATGCCATGCCCATACTTATGAGCTGTGCCACATAGGAGGGATTTGTCACCACTGTGGACACATGATGGTCAAACTCCTGATTGCTATCTACTTGAGTACCTAAATCATGTACCACTGGATATAATCATAGGGGTGTGCTCTCTATATCGTAAATAATTTGGGTATTTGCTTTACAAAAGGGAATAATAATGCTTTACTGGCCATTTAGTGTCTCTCCATGGCTCTGGCAATAATCATTTGTGTGCTTTTTTTTTTTTACTTTTGTGCAGTATGTCATTGGGTCTATGTTAAATAAACAAACGCTTAAAATGTCGAGTACAACATACTCAAACACTTTTAAGTGAATGTTTCTTTAACCAACAGCACAGAATATCAGAAAACAAAATCTTGAAATGTTTTGTTTGGCCACCTACCCCTCCCAAGTGCTACAGAACACAAAACAGACTAACAGCAACTTCCAATACATCGTAACAAAACAAAAACTAGAAAAACATACTGTAACGTTGCAAGCAGGGGGGCAAGCACCCCTGCACACCCCCCCCTACTTATATATACCAACTCCGAGACTGCACTTCAGTGCAGAAAAGGGAAATACTCCCTTTCTGCACCGTACAGCACCACTAGCAGTACATTACATGACATAATACGTCACATATGTCAGTGCTGGTCAACCAAAATATTTCGGAACTCATTTTCCGACATTCTGGGCTGTCGATTAAATAAACGTTCGCTTAAAAGTGTTCGAGTATGTTGTACTCGACATTTTAAGCATTCATTTATTTAACATAGACCCTATCAGTAGTATTATTGGATTTAAGGATTGTCCACAATTTGCAGTCATCTGCAAAGTTTGTGAGACAAAGACTATCTAAGTTTGCCTTGACTTCTGGGAATTGAATACTGAACAGGAAAGGACTTAGTACAGAATCTTGTGGTACTGCTCTGGTTACTGGTCTCTTACTAGAGGTGAATTCACACACTTTGACAATATGTGTCCTGTCGATGAGACAGATGGTGATCCATTTGATGACGTAGGGGTTTATGCCCAGTAGAGAAATTTTCTCTGCAATACCTGACCATGTAATTGTGTAAAATGCCTCAGACAGGTCAAGTAAGGTGGGATGCACAGTCTTTCCCTCATCCATGGGCTTGGTGACCTTCTTAAAGAGGTCAATCAGATTGAACGGACATGAGTTAGCCTTAAAGAATCAAACATGGGTTTGGTACACAGTCGGGAGATTACCTATGTTCTTGTTGACAAGATCCATGATTATTTTTTCCATTGCCTCACAGATGAAGCTAGCCAAGCTTATGTGTCTTAATTCCATGTGTTGGGTGATGGCCCATCCTTGTTCAGATAGATAACTGTTGCTGTCCACCATTCTGCCAGAACATAGCATGTGTGGAGGCTGTGGATAAGTAAGGATCCAACTGTGTCTGCCAGGTCAGGTTTTAGGTTATTAAAAAGGCAACCTGAGATGTTCTCAGGGCCCATTAATGCCATGTTTTTAGCCTTAGACAGCATACAGATGAGCTGCTCTCTTGAGAAAATAAGCTGAGTAATGTTTGCATGTATACTTTGGGGTGACGGCCAGTGGAGATAGGGTGGTGAAGTTTGATCAAAATCTGTCAGCTAGTAGGTTCTTTATTCCCTCCAGTTGAGTATGGGTGGTGCCATCCTTAACCATCTCTGTGCATAGCTGTGTATTCCCACTTAAGATTTCATACTTAGTTAAAATATGATTTGTGACAACATCTCCAAATACAACCTTGGGTATGCATCACATGCCACACAGTGGAACTGTTACCACAGTTATACAACTCTAGCTATTTCATATCATGACATCAATTGCACAACCTATGCCTATAAGTTTATCATTGGAAAGGTGCGTGTGACCGCCCTGATATCCCATATGGATACATTACAAATGAGGTGGATATGACTCATGCACAACAGTTAATGACACAAATGCTGACAGTCACACAATGCTACTGGGGAACACCTGAATACTCCTTGTGAATAGCAACACCATTGTGCATACAATGAATTCCACAAGGTTGCAAGTGAATCTGAACTTGTTATATGCTTGTGTATATAACAGCATTACATGTGGATGAAACAAGCCATATGTGTCCATGTAATCAGTATAATGTAATATTGCTGTATGCCACATAACATTTCATGATGGTGGGTATACACATGCACACCTTTTCCATACTGCAACTGACACTGTCATAATTGAATGACAACTGAGTAGAATGTTGATATACTCCACTACAAGAACACATGCCTTACTAAGGCAACAATATACATTTCATCATCCCATGTCAACAGTCCTTAGAAGGCATATTACTATAGGTTCATAAGTTCATAGATGTTTAATAGACTAAGAACCGTAAGTGCTTTTTTAAGCCTAGCCATGCATCCCAAATCTCTGACAAGTTCTGATACCCTTAGGTTCATAGGTTCAAAGGTTCGTACTAGGCTATCTGCCCTAGGGCATTTATAAGCCTAGCCAGAGTGTGTGTGGCTTTCACCACCCCTTAGGATGAGAATACTACACCCATTTAGGGTTTAGTTTACTGTGCCTCTGTCTAGTAGTGACACAGAGATGACCCCCGGGGTAAACCTAAGATCTCCCATCCACTCGTCAAGACTTCTCTTGAATAGAGTTAGTGAGGGGCTCTGCCTAACATGGATTGGGATTCTGTTCCAGAGTGTAGGGAGCCTCTGGGTTATGAATCTGTCCCTCCAGCACGTCCTATTTATTTCTGTGTTGAGGTTTAAGTCTCTTGCTCTCTTGGCTCTGATGGATTTGGATTTTTTGAGGTGGAGCATGTCCATTAATTCCGGATTGGACATGGCCTTGTACGTTAGGCACAGATCACCTCTGAGTAGGCGTTATGCGACTGAATAGAGCTGGAGTTTTTTCAGTCGGGCAGCATGTGACATATGTTTAAGACCCTTTATCCTCTTGGTGAGGATATGTGCCATGATACATTGATGATGTGTAAGCATGAGCCTGTGAGATGAACCATTTACAAGTTACCTGTTTAGAGACATAGGTGCCAAACCAGGGATGCATTTCCGTTTTTCCATCCAGTTGTCCAAGCTGCACTTGAATTGGGTTAGGCAGGAACTCTACTTCACATGGATGAGGGGCCTGTTCCATAGATGGGATAGTCTCTGGGATATATACCTGTGTCTCCAGCAGGTCCTATTTATGTCACATGCAAGGTTTAAGTCTTTAGAACAGGTAATTCTGCTACTGTTTGTTTTGTGGATACGCAGAAGGTCCATCAGAGTGAGGTCTGACAATGCCCTGTATGCTAGTCATAGATCTCCCCTCAAAAGCCTGTAGGAGACAGAATACAGGGATAGGGCCTTGAGGTGGTCTACATAGTACATATTACTTATGCCCTGTTTTCTTTTAGTGAGGAAACTCTGTGGATGTTCCAGTTGTTGGATATGCCTGGCTAGGTACATACCAAAGGGGGCATTGTACTCAATGATAGGTCTGATGAATGCTGAATACAGTGGAACAATGACTTCCTTGGACCTAGATGCCATGCCTTTGTTTATAAATTGTGCAACACAGAATGATTTCCTCACCACTGTAGACACATGATGATCAAAAAATAGATTACTATCTGTGTGTGTTCCTAAGCCCCTGACTACTGAGTCAGCTCTTAAGGGGTGTGTTGTCAATATGATAGTTACCAGGGATGGATGATGTCCCAAAGGATACTGGTATGCATTTCTTGGCATTTAGTTTTAGTCCATGGCTCTGACATCAGTTGTTTGTCTGTGTCAGCCCTCCTGGAGAACATTTGTGTCAATGTGAGATTCAATAACTCCTAATTTCCAATTATCTGCAAATGTAGTCAGCCACTGACCACTGACATTGGCCTTGACTTCTGAGAAGTAAATGCCAAAAAGGAGCAGTTCAAGGACTGATCCCTGAGGGACTCCACTTGTGGCTGGCCACTTTGTAGAGGTGGACTCCCCAATTCTAACTTCTTGGGTCCTGTCTGTGAGCCAGTAGGCTATCCACCGGGTGACATACAGGTTTGTACCTAACCTCTTAAGTTTGTCAACAATGCCCGAGTGGGGTATTGTGTCAAATGACTTGGTCAGGTCAAGGTAGGCAGTATGAATGATTTTGCCCTCATCCATTGCTTTGGTGACCTTCTCAAAGAAGTCCACCAGGTTGAGAAGGCATGATCTGCCCTTGATGAAACCAAACTGGGTTGGGTCTAGTGTCTGGAGGTTTACTATGTCTCTATTGATCATCTCCATGATGATTCTTTCCATGGCTTTACATGTAAGACTAGTGAGACTTATGGGTCTGTAGTTTCCAGAGTCTGTAGATGGCCCACCCATGTGCAGAGGGATGACTGTTACCTTTCTCCCTTCATGAGGCACGAAGCCTGTTTGGAGGCTACAGTTAAATAGTAATTCCAGAGGCACCGATAGGTCATATTTCATGCTATTTAGAAGCCATCCTGGGATATTGTCTGGACCCACTGATGCAGTGTTCTTGATATTAGAAACAGCATTAAGGACTTGTTCCCTAGTGATAGTAGGAGGAGTTATATTTGATGATATTTCCTGAGGGAAGGTTGAGGGGGAGAGATGTGTAAAGTTGGAGCTGAATTTATCAGCCAGGAGGTTTGCTATATTTTCTGGCTCAGTATAGGTGGCTCTATTTACAATGAGCTCTGCACACAACTGTGTATTGCCTTTGAGGTTGCAGACATAGCTAAAGAAAGCTTTGTGTGTGTCCTTGGCCTGGGAGGCCAAACGTACCTCAAATTTGGCTTTGTTAAACTTTATTTGTCCTCTGAGATGTTTGTTTAGTTTGATGAGAGTGCTTTTTTCCTGCTGGGTGCTGCACCTCCTAATTTTTGATATGATTTTCTTCCTCCTATTATACATCCGATTAATTTTGTAATTCCATCTGGGTGGCCTGTTTTTTGAGGTAGTTCTGTACTTCTTCATGGTGCATACAGCTGTCTCTATGCAGCTATTAATTTGCTTGCTTCTGTGAACAGTTCTGCACAGGCAGAAGTATTTTCAGGGTTTATGGGGGCTTGAAATTTTGCCAGGTTCTCATTTAATAGCAGGCGGTTAGCCTTAGAATAGTTTCTGAATATTCCAGGTTTAACTGGAGGTCTAGGTTTTATTTTTACTTCAAAGGAGACCATTTTGTGGTCTGACCTTACCAGGGAAGGTGTTACAGTAGGAGTGTGCAGCAGTCTCCCATATTAGTGAGGAGAAGATCCAGTATGGCTGCACCCCTGGTTGGTGTATTGACTATCTGGCCTAGGGAGTGTGTGTTTACAAAATCCAGAAATTTCTGTGTATGTACATTTGATGTCATATAGAATTCCCAGTTAATTGTGTGGTAATTAAAGTCACCCATGAATATGGCATTGGGTTGGATGGTTAGGGTTTCTAATAAGTTTAAATACATAGTTGTTATGGAAGGAACATGTAATCAAATGGCAGCAGTGGCCATCAGTACATTACCTAAAATCGCAGAATAGAATATGCTGTTTTAGGGCTACCATACATCCACACCTCAAAACAGCAGATGCAGATGGCATCAACACTGACATGTGCAATGCTCATAGTGTCATAGGACATTACTAGGATAATGGCCAACATCACATAAAATCCTTGCAATTATTATACCATTTAAACCAAAATTGCTCTATCTATATGATGTAAGATAACAGGGGTACATGCATTTGTGTGTATGTGTTTGATTGTATCACATACTGCCTCAGTCCATATGTGATATGTGCACCACCCATTGACAGAATTAACAATCACACATCCAGTGGTCTGAAAATGGCTTGCAGAGAGTGTCATGGAAGGGCTCTGCTCCACAATGTGTGTATACCATCTTAGAGATGATGACATCCACTAGTGTTCTGCAGAAAGGGCCTCCCCACTTAATTTTACTGTGACATCAAGCAATGGTACTATTACATCTCCTGATTCTACTTCTTGGGGTACTAATTGACAACAACCTTACCTTTGATTCCCATATTAACAGTACTATAAAAACAGTCAACAAAAAATTTGGATCCCTATACAGGATTAAACCCTTTTTGACTCCACTAGCCAGGACCACCATTGCCCGTACTCACTTAATTTCTACCCTTCTCTATGCCTCACCTATATATACTAAACTATGTAAAAACAACCTGAACAAGCTAGCAATCTCCTACAATAATATTGTCAGATTTGCAACTGGGTCTGCCTTCAGAACCCATCATTGCATTAATCTTAAGCAGCTAGAATGGCTAGAATTGCCAAATCTATTTAACCAGTTAACTGTTGCCCACACGATCCTGTACCAATCTACTAACACACCAATACTTACAAACCTAATCACCTCCTATAACAACCTCAAGACCCTACGCTCATCAAATAAACTACTTGCACAAATAGGTAAAGCTAACAATTTGGCTGGTGACTCCTTGTTCGCTAATACTGTGGGCAAAATCTGGAACTCGCTCCCCAGAGACCTTACCTCCCTTTCCTCAATAACACTATTTAAAAGCAAATTGAAACCATACCTTAAATCACAGTGGTTATGCCCTTGTTCTAAAGCTGCCTAACTACCTCAATTTTCTCAGGGTACTAATCACTAATCACCATACCTGTATAAGCTAGTTACTTTTATTTTAACTACAAATAGAGTGTTCTCCTATATGTAAAAGTGTTATTAGTGAAATATTTGAATGGCTAACATAGCTGAAATGTACAATGATTCTGTTTACAGAAATGCAACAAAATGTAATGAATGGCAAAATATTTGTAAATGCAGCTGCATTTGTAAATGTCACATAGTATAATTGATAGAGTGTTTTTTGTGGAACTTTTCTCTCTGGGCCTCTTCTGAAAATGGACATATATCCAGTTGGTGTAGCCCGGTCAACAAATGTAAAATAAATAAAATAAATGTGGATAGAGGGAACAATGGGATGCTGGATTGATGGGGCTATGTTAAAGGTTCTCCTGAGTAGAATTCAAATGAAAAAATATTCAAAAGATCTTATAATGACTGTAATATAACAGCAACCACACCCAGAGCAGTTGCCTGAGGTCAGATCTGAACATTAAAAGTGTGCATGTATACAAGCTGGATTTCATACAATGTAAGACTAACACCACCACAGATGTCTGACTTTAACAGTGTCACAGTGCACTTTACAGAGGATTACAGCATCACTGTATGCTAAGAAGATGATGCTGGGAGGAGTGACTGACCTAGATGTGGAGTCACATTTCTGTGTAAAATTGCCTCCACACTAAAACTTGAATGAATTCACACACAAGTTGTCCACTGTGAGATTAGAACCCCTACCTATCTAGATATACAAGCTAGTGAACACTGTAGGTAATGCTCATGCCAACACAGATGTCTGAGTGTTATATTGTCAGAGTGCATTTTATAGGGGATCATATCATCATTGTATGTTGAGGAGAAGATGTTTGGAGAAGTGACTGATATACCTGTGGACTCACATGCCATTCTAAAGTTGTCCTCATACAGATAGCTGAATGAACACACACACACACACACACACACACACACACACACACACACACACACACACACACACACACACACACAGACACGTTGACTGCTGTGACATTACAACTTCTACCTATCTAGTTACACAAGCTAGAGAATAGAGTACTTAACACTAACGCCATGGCACAAGTCTGACTTAAACAGCCTCAGAGTGTACTTTATACAGGATAACATCATCGGTGTATGGTGAGAAGAAGAAGATGTTGGCAGGAGTGTCTCACATAGCTGTGTACTCACATGCTGTCCTAAAATTGATTGAACACACACACACACACACACACACACACACACACACACACACACACACACACACATAAGTTGAATGCTGTGAGATTAGAACACCTACCTGCCAAAATAGTTACACAAGCTGGAGAACAAAGTACTTAAGACTAGTGCCACAGCACAAGTCTGACTTTAACACTGTGCAGCTACATTGTATAGAGGAGGACATCATCCATCTATGTTGAGAAGAGGATGTTGGGAGGGCTGTATGAAATTGCTGTGTAGTCATGTACCACTGTAAAGACTTGTTCTGAATGATACCTGAGTGAGAACAAAAGAGTCATGCTTTTCTGAATACTCATACACACACATGCACACATGCACTCACACACACACACACACACACACACACACACGCATGCACACACACACACACACACACACACACACACACACACACACACACACACACACACACACACACACACACTTAGACATACAGGCACACACACACACACACACACACACACACACACACACACACACACACACAGTTAGACTTACAGGCACACACACAAGTTAACTACTGTGCCATTCAAACTTCTACCTAACTAGTTATTCCAACTGGAGAACACAGTACCTAACATTTGCGCCATCACATATGCCTGATACTATCCTTGTCATTGTAGTCTTTATAGAGGATGACATCAGCATAATGTCACAGGTAAGATATACTGTTAAGAGACTTGTTTGCAAAAGCTGGACTTCAGTTTAGATTTTGTGATTGTAATGTGACAATCAATTTAAAGAGACCCTGACAATATCAGTGTGATATGATCATGGATGAGCAATGTCCATTGTCAGTATAAACCCATGCCAAACGTAGCAGTGCAGTTGTGCTCTTTATTTCTGTAGTGTCCTTGACAGAGGACCATTTTCTGATATATATAATTTGCAAGTGCATTGTCGCAGGACACACATGACTTTGAGTAAGTATGCCTTCAGTGAAGCATGTCATTGCCCTTCTATTGTTTGCGAATGCCTTTCTGTGTGATGGAAGATAACTGGTTAATAACCATAGTAAGGCATGCTAAACAAATCTTTAGAAAATGCATTGGCAAGAAATTAATTTGTGTGGGCGATGGCAGTGTTAGCATGTGGCATGTGTGATTCTTATTTCATGAATTCAACTTGAACTTGTGCAGTAGTTACAAAGATACGTTATGGCAGAAACAGCTGACAGCTTAGTTTATATTGGAAACGTGTGATAAGTTTTTGTTCATAAATAATTGCTGCTATTGCTTTCCTCATTTGCATAGAGTTAAGTTATAAGCAATCATGGTTCTCTGCTTAAATAAAAAAAATAGTAGTATGTCAATTGATTCACCACACACTGTGCAAAGAGACTATATTTCTCTGCATGGCTGTCAGCACTCTGGACAGTACCTGAATTTGGAAAATAGACTTGCTGCCTAGCTTGGTCTGTGACACCAAGTGTAACAGCAGTCAGCTCCTGGTCAGAACACAGGTGAGAACAGGGTTCAAATCCAGATCATTCTCTTTTTGTACAAATGGTGTCATGATGGCATAAGTAAATGTGATCAGGTCTGCAAATGTGACAATGACTACAGTAAAGTATGTGTCTTCCAAAATTTTTATCAGTAATGCCTGCGTCAGTACACTTGTACAACTATTAGCTGTTTTGCAGACCTCACTGCAAATCATAATTTAATTATGTGTACAGCTTTCTAAAAATGACAAGGGGTGGTACATCTTTTGAAATGGTTATTATGACTCTGCAGATATGCTAACTATTTGTGTATGTCCAGATATCCTGAAAAGTGTGTGCAGTATGCTTTGTCACAGTAAGCACACTTTCCACGTTACATTAGATGAAGATTTTATCCATTATCACCTAGACATGATAAAAACAGAATCCTACAGATGATTTTAAAACACAATACAGTACAGAATGTGAATGACCTGAGACGTACCTCCCTGGACTACATGAAAAAAGACATGGAGGAGCTGTCCGATCTTGTAGCCCAGGCAGGTATGACCTGAGCCCTGAGTAGCATCCTGCCATCACCCAGAATGATACCACAGTAAACAAAAAGTCCATTCTGATGAAGTTTTGAACGAAAGCGGATAATAAATAAGTATACGCTATTGTTGTGTTGCTTTGTCGCCTCTCACTTGCCTCTCATTTGCCTCACCTGGACTTTTTGTTTATTTGGTATTTTTGTCTTTTGGTTGATTTAATGATACCACAGTACAAGAACAAAATGATTGACTTCAACAATTGGCTAAGCTTCTGGTGTCATTCTAAGAGGATCCAGTATCTGTCTACCTGGGATGACATGATTGACAAACCACGATGCTTTGCCAGAGATGGCCTGCACCTGTCACCCCTGGGATTCTGGATACTGGCTAAGGCTCTAGCCACCCCTATAGTGCCTTTTTTAGGCAAGGTTCAAATGACAAATTCACCACCCTAACAGGTACAAGCAAGCAGAATCTGAGGGTATTGCTACTCAATGCTAGAAGTCTAAACCTCAAAATACACTCACTCGAGGCACTCCTTAAAATAGAGAACATTGACATCTCTGCAGTGACAGAGACCTGGTTCAAGGCTCCAGAGAGTACCCCTGCATTACCAGGCTATAATCCATACCACACCTTTCGGCCACCTAACCTGGACCGAAACACTAAAGGCGGAGGCGTGTCCATATTCATTAAGGATATCAACACCTCCAGGCTAGTTGCTCACCATAATGCATCCGAGATTATCCAAGTGCAACTAACTCTGGGCAAGACCACAATCCAAATTGTAGCTTGCTACAGATCCCCCACCATGCCCCAGGATTCCCACTCCTCATTTCTTGATACACTGGAAAATATTAGGGTACAACCTAACACCCTAATAATGGGCGATTTCAACTGCCCCACCATTAACTGGGAAAACTACTCATGTACCAGCTCTTTTGCTCAACGTTTTCTGGAATTCATAAATTCCAATGCCTTAGATCAACTTATCCACACCCCCACCAGGGGCAGCAATATCCTAGACCTGGTTATTACCAATATGGGCAACCGGTGCTCCACACCAGAGGTCAATTCCTCGTTGGTCAGATCCGACCACAAGCTAATCACCCTAGACATCCACATCCCTCCCCCACCCCCCATTAGGGATACCACAGTAAAATATTTCTCCAAAGCCAACTTCACGCTTCTTAAGACAGAAGTGGCAAACTTCACGACACCCATGCTGACGGACAATAGAGGTATGACTGCTGAATCCTACACAAATGCTCTTTATAAGCACTTACACGAGTGCATGGATCATGCAATCCCTAACAGAACCAAGATGCTATCCTCCAAAAAAAGGATGCCAATCTGGTGGTCACCTGCCATAAACAAACTCTACAACAGAAGAAAGAAACTGTTGCAAAAAAGAGTAAAATTACATGATTGGAGAAACTACATGGTCAGCCTCAGTAAGAAGCTGCGATCCCTCATAAAATCCTCCAAAGCTAGTTACGAAAACAAAATCGCCACTGACTCTAAAAACAACCACAAAGCATTCTATAACTATGTCAAGAATCTCCATGGCAACACTCAGATCTGCTCTGAGTTACAGTACAATGGCACTAAATATACAGAACCAACTGATATTGTCAAAATCCTGGCAGACAGGTTCAGTGCTAACTTTACCCCCCTCTCATCCCCTAAAGGGCCCATCTCTATACTGGAAGAATGCAAAGTTCCTGTAATCACGGCTGCACAGGTTAAAAACACACTCTCCAAAACTAATAACACAGCATCCATGGGACCTGACAACATCCCAGGCTGCATTCTACATGAACTACAGAACGAACTGGCACCCCACCTAAGTATCATGTTCAGTCATAGCCTCACCTCAGGCTATGTGCCCACTGAATGGTGCACAGCGACGGTTATCCCACTCCACAAAGGGGGAGCCACCACGGACCCCAGAAACTACAGCCCCATTAGACGGACGAGCCTGGTCTGCAAGGCTATGGAATGTATCATCATGAAACTTATAAACAATGACATTGGTAATCTCCAAACTCAGGACCCCACTCAGTTCGGGTTTGTAAAAGGCAGATCATGTCTCCTAAACCTGATAGACTTCTTTGAAGCAGTCACCAAAGCCGTAGATGAGGGTAAGGTGGTTCACACAGCCTATCTAGATCACGCCAAGGCTTTCAACACCATCCCCCACTCTGGAATTATAGATAAACTCACTAAACTAGGTATAAATCCCTATGTCACAAGATGGGTTGCCAACTGGCTCACTGACAGAACCCACACTGTGAAAGTAGCAGACCCCAAATCCAACTTCAGATCAGTGATGAGTGGAGTACCACAGGGTTCAGTCCTGGGTCCTCCTCTGTTTGGTATCTACTTCTCTGAAGTACAGGCTAACACAGAAGGTCTTTGGCTAATGAAGTTCGCAGATGACTGCAAACTAGGAGCCATAATCAAAACTCCAAAAGATGTGGACATCCTACAATAGGGCCTCACTGAGACAGATGCCTGGTGTCAAAGCCATGGCCTCAAGCTCAATGCCAAAAAGTGCATTGTCATCCCTTTTGGTAAAAACTCTGTACCCATAGGTTCATAGGTTCATACTAGGCTATCTGCCCTGGGGCATTTATAAGCCTAGCCCGATTGTGTTTGGCTTATACCACCCCATGATTTGAGTTTACTGTGCCCATTTTAAAGTTTAGTTTACTGTGCCTCTGTCTAATAGTGACACTGAAGTAATCCCCGGGACAAACCTACAATCCCCCATCCACTCATCAAGATTCCTCTTGAAGAGAGTCAGTGAGGTGATCTGCCTAACATGAATTGGAATTCTATTCCAGAGCGAAGGGAGCCTCTGGGTTATGAATCTGTCCCTCCAGCATGTTCTATTTATTTCTGTGCTGAGGTTCAAGTCCCTCGAGTGCGTGGCTCCAAGGGATTTAGATTTTCTGAGGTGGAGCATGTCCATTAATTCTGGGTTGGACATAGCTTTATATGTCAGGCATAGATCGCCTCGAAGTAGGCGGTATGCAACTGAGTAGAGCTGGAGTTTTTTTAACCGAGCAGCATATGGCATCTGTTTGAGTCCCTTGATCCTCCTGGTGAGGTACTTTTGGGGTCTTTCTAATTGCTGCAGGTGTCGGGTAAGGTACATCCCAAAGGGGTCATTGTACTCTATGATGGGCCTGATGAGGGATGAATAAAGGGGCACGATTACCTCTCTTGATCTAGATGTGAATCCTTTCATGATGAGGTGGGCTATGTAGAAGGTCTTTCTAACCACTTTGGCAATGTGGTTGTCAAAGGAGAGATTGCTATCAGCTTGGCTCCCCAGATCCCTAATTACTTTCTCTGTACTTAATGGGTTACCACCTATGTGGTAATTTGTGGGCACCTTGTTTTTGCCAAAGGGTATGACTATACACTTTTTGGCATTTAGCTTTAGGCCATGGCTCTGGCACCAGTTATCCGTCTCTGTGAGACCTTTTTGAAGGATGTTTCTGTCAGCTGGAGAGTCGATTATGGTTCCCAGTTTGCAGTTATCTGCGAACTTGGTGAGCCATAGTCCTCCCACGTTGGCCTGTACCTCAGAAAAGTAAATATCAAGCAGGAGAGGTCCCAGGACAGAACCTTGTGGGACGCCACTTGTGACCGGTTTAGAGTCTGACATGGCTCCAGCAACTCTGACTCTGTGGGTTCTGTCTTTGAGCCAGTTTGCAACCCATCTTGTGACATAGGGGGCTATATTTAGGCTGGTTAGCTTATCTATGATGCCCGAGTGGGGTATTGTGTCAAATGCCTTTGCGAGGTCCAGATAGGCTGTGTGGACTACCTTCCCTTCATCTATGGCCTTGGTGACTGTTTTGAAGAAGTCAACCAGGTTCAAAAGGCAGGATCTGCCCTTGACAAAGCCAAATTGGGTAGGATCTAGTGTCTGTAGGTCCCCAATGTCTTTGTTTATGAGCTCCATGATGATCCTCTCCATAGCCTTGCAGACCAGGCTAGTCAGGCTTATGGGGCGATAGTTACCAGGGTCTGTAGAGGCACCACCTTTGTAGAGTGGGACCACTGTTGCTGTACACCATTCTTTGGGCACATATCCTGTAGTGAGGCTGAGATTGTACAGCAGTTTTACTTGAGGGATTAGTTCTTCTTGGAGTTCATGTAGGACGCAACCTGGGACGCCATCTGGTCCCATGGAAGCAGTGTTTTTTTGCTTTGGAGAGGGCAGCCTTTACCTGAGCATCAGAGATGTTTGGGAGGCTGCACTCTGCCGGGATAGATACTAGCTCTTTTGGGGAGGAGGGGGTGGAGAAGTTTGCACTGAACCTGTCTGCCAGGATATTGGTGATGTCTGTGGTTCAGTGTATTTTTTGTCGTTTAGAATCAACTCAGAACAAGTCTGGGAGTTGCATCCCAGGTTCCTAACATAACTGAAAAAATCCTTATGATTGTCTTTAGTGTCCTGAGCAATTTTTCTCTCAAAGCTGGCCTTGGAGGATTTTATGAGGGATCGTAATTTTTTGTTAGTACTGATCAGAGATGCCTTCCCTTTTAGGGATTTTGCTCTATCATGTAGTAGCTTCCTCCTTATGTTGTACAGTTTATTTATGGCTGGGGTCCACCAGACTGGACGCCTGCCTTTGGGTGATTGGGTCTTGATTTTGTTTGGGATAGCATGATCCATGCATTCCTGGAGATGTCCGTAGAATGCGTTTATATAGGAGTCTGCAGTTTGGGCCGTATTTTCCACTGGCCCTAGGGCCTTGAAGGATTCCACTTCGGTTTTGAGAAGTGTGAAGTTTGCTTTTGAGAAGTTTTTCACTGTGGTTTTCTGGGCTGGGGGTGGGTCGGGATGTGGATATCCAGTGAAATTAATTTATGGTCTGATCTTACCAATGAGGGATATACTTCTGGTATGGAGCATAGAGTCCCCATGTTGGTAATGATCATTTCTAGTATGTTATCCCCTCTTGTGGGAGTGGTGACTAGTTGTTCCATAGCATTTGAGTTTATAAATTCCAGGAACCTTTGGGATAAGGTGCTGGGGCTTGAGTAATGCTCCCAGTCTATGTTTGGGTAGTTGAAGTCACCCAATATAATGGTGTTTGGAGAACTACCACATAGGCAGTAGTCTACTTAACACTGAAAGTGTGATATGAGACCTTGGGACACAGGTGGACAGTAGTCTCTCCTTTGATAATCACATCACCACAATAGTCAGGATATCCTTCTACATGGCACACCTCATCACAAAAGGTTTCTCATCCAGGAAAAAAGAGGTCATTGTTCCCCTCTACTCGTCACTCATTAGACCCATTATAGAGTACAACACCCCTTTTGGTATGTACCTCACAAGACATCTACAACAACTGGAAAGGCCACAGAAATACCTCACAAAGAGGATAATCGGCCTCAAACAGATGCCCTACGCAGACCGTCTCAAAAAACTGCAGCTTTACTCCATCGCATATCGCCTGCTCAGAGGCGATCTCTGCCTAACACACAAAGCTATGTCAATCCCAGAGCTTTTGGACATGCTCCACTTAAAGACATCCCAAACCCTCCGAGCTACACGCTCTAGGGAGCTAAACCCTGTCACCACAATAAACAAAACATGCTGGAGGGATAGATTCCTGTCCCAGAGATGTTCCATACTCTGGAACAAACTACCTATCTATATCAAACAAAACTTCTCATTAGCACTCTTCAAGAAAAATCTTGATGATTAGATGGGAGATAGGAAATTCACCCCGGGGATCACTTCTGTGGCTCTGCTTGACAGTGGCAGAGGAAAATAATTTTCTTGAGTGGCGAAAGCCAAGGTACCTGTTGCTAGGCTTATATAGGCCCTAGGACCAATAGCCTAGTACCTACCTATGAACCTGTGTAGAAGCACTGACAAACCATTGAATTAAGGAAACATGTTTCTATTATTCATCAGCACAGCAAAGTCAGCCTGCAGACACCATCCGTCAACCTAATAGCTATACATTCGTAAAGAGGGGTTGGAGTGATGGGATGAATACAAGGAGAGATGAACATACACCTAACAGTGCTTTCTTTAATGAAACATTAATGGTAATTTTTTGGTCTGTTGTCATTATTAACATTACATGCTGTGTAGCATGAGGTGACTGACATATGGGTAAAGAAGGTGTAGGAGAGGGACAACAGGCTACTGATGAGCCAAACAAGGTTAGCTAAATATGTGATAGCAGTGGGGATGGATGTCACTTCAGACACTCATTTTTGGTAGTAATCAATATAGATGCATGAAAAATCATAACTGTGGCAAATTTTAATATATGGGTGATTAAATATATCATATACATATGTCATCAAACTAAGAAATGATGAGAGATGCATCCATGATTGAACCCTTGAAGCTATTGTCAAAATAATTTTCAGTCAAGTGATTTATGTCAACACTCCCCATAAGATGTTACATTTTGTTGCATTCAGCAGTCTAAATAACTGTCACAGTAAATGTATGAAAGTGTACTGCCTTTACTCTGCTTTAACTCTGTGTTTCTTTAGAACAGTGAGTTTAAGCAACATTGGGCAGAGATAACAGAACTAGTGCAGCCGATGGCAAAAACTCACCAGGTTTTGCCATAATACATGAAGAACCATTCACTGTCACTTGGCATTGGTACAAGATGCCAAACTCTGAGCAAATGCAGAAGACAAAAGTGAAGGCTTTATTATCAGCCATTTCTGGTCATGTGTGTAGTGTGAGATTCTACTTTTGACCAGAATAAAGGTATGAAAATGGGGTAGATAGGAAAGTGGTGAAATGGGGCGCAAGCAGGGGGAAGAACAAAGTGGAAGCAATAAAGGAATTTGCAGGAGGGAATTAGGAAAGGACCATAGCTGTCCACTTTAACACTGTAATGTGAACATGTATTGAAAATTGGATGAATTTGGACTGTCACCACAACACAGATGGGTGACAATAACTCAATAATGTTGTATAGCCAATTGGACCAACTCAAGTGTGTCAAGAAGATACATATGTGAAGAAAAGAGCTATGTATGGGACATTTTTTGTATAGGACAGGTACCCATTTTTTGTATTTCAAAAAAGAGGAATGTTGGGGAAGGGACATAGGAATGTCAGGATCAGGTAGGTAGGGTAGGTGAGGAAGCAGGTGTAGACAAACAGGACAAACAAGACAGACACAGGGATGGTGATGGTAACAAAAGGTTGGGGGAAAACCATGATTGGGGATATAGAGGGGATACTGGAGGTGATGCCCATCAAGCATGGGAACAGTGAGAATCTAGTCCTCACCCCCAGAACTGTTGTCACTGTTCCCTTCCTCAGTTCCCTGTGAGATTGCTTGATGTGGGGGACTTTTTTGCATTCTAAGGAACAACATCTCCAGATGGCTAAGGCTGGCACCAATGCCAGTTTCTATTACATCCCTGGTAGATCCTGGTGGGTGATGTAATCACCACCTCCACCAATCCTCCAAGAGGGTACCAATACACCAGCAACTGGAGTAATGCTACCTTATGTGGATGGGCCAGGTAGTGCAGAGGTTGTGGAGGCAGTACTGCTATGTTGCATCCCAGAGGTGCTGGGTGTTTGTGCAACAGCCAGTGGAGGGTTGGCAGGCTGAGCCGCAGTGGTTGGCCTACCCTCCTGTGCTGAAAAACATTTTATTTGTTGGCAGAAAAGTATGACATCATGACATCAGAACGGCATGTTCCCATTTATTAAAAAAAATATAAGGGGTAGGGTGAGACAAAAAAAACAGATGATTAGAACCATTATATGTCACATTCAAATGTTTTATTACAATAAATATACTTTTATTATTACATTAGCTATACAGCTTTACCAATCCAAAAGAGGATTGTGAATTGTTACAAGTAATCCTTGCAATATGCAGATGTGCATATATGCTTTTAAATATACTACATATTAAGTTAACAACATGGCATTAAAGCCATTATTGTTGGAATTAAAATTATATAATGATACATTTTTAATTTGAGTGTATTTGTTAATTGTGGGAATTGAACCCATCAAATCTGAATACACTATTCCACTTGCCTGATACAATTATAAGAGCTGCAGAAGAAAGCATGCAGGCTTGCTTTTACAGTTAAGATCTGCATGCTTAAGTTGCTATTAATGTATGGAAAAGCAATCATTTGAATACAATCATGTTCATTTTTGCTGCATAAATTCCACTTGCCATTCTGAGTCTTTCCAGTCTTTCAGCATGCACCTCGCTGTTCGCTGAAACTTCCTGAGCAGCTGTAAAATTAAGAAGGAGAGGAAAACAGGCATGAAAGTATTATGCATACCAGTCTTGGCTGTCTACTGATTTCCATAAAATTTAAAGTTGCTATATCTGTATACTTGCACAACTGTGGGATGTCACCATTTCTGAAATCATCTAGCCACTGGTTGAGTTGTGCCTGCTTGTGCCATTTCAGGTCATTATAATGGTGCCTGCATTGCTCCCCAGTGGGAGATATGCCAGTTGTACTGGAGACAGCTTTGGCTAGACTGTTCCAAGCTTCACCCTTATACTGAGATCCTGTATAGTCCCCCTGCAGCAGTCTACAGCTGTAGTGCTTTATGAGGAGTGCAACAAATATTTCTGGCTCCTCCACACCCCACCTCTCTGTCCTGAATTGGGCACCATCCTTCCCATCTCCTGCCATGTCTACACAGGTCCTCCAACAACAGTAAAAGTGTTTTCACACCAATTTATAATATTGCATTTCATGGCCAGTGTGTGAACCCGCACAGCCATGCCAACAGTGTTTCCTCAATGTTAAGTGCAGAGAAACATTGCCAAATAAAGAGAAAGGCAGTTTATGAAACAGGAGGGATAATGTGACATTTGTCATTAATTTATGGCATGTGCTCATAGGTTCATAGGTATATAGTAGGCTAATGATAACTGGGGCCTCTATAAGCTTAGTCAAACATCCCAATTGTATCCTGCATGTTTATGTGCCTTAGAGGTTATTTAACGGTATATATAAGCTAGGTCAAGATTTACAGGCTCCCTCTGTCCATTACAGACATAGATGCTACGCCCAGGTGTATTTCCAATTTCCCATCTACTGGTCCATGTATCTCTTGAATAGGGATAGGGAAGAGCTCTGCTTCACACAGGTGGGAAGCCTGTTCCAGAGAAGGGGGATTCACTGAGACACATAGCTATCCCTCCAATATGTCCTATTTATGTCACAAGCAAAGTTGAAATCCACAGATTGAGTAGTTCTGGTGATTTTCATTTGGCAGATATGCAAAAGATCCATCAGAGTGGGATCCAAGGATGTCCTGTATGCCAGCCATAGATCAACTCTCAACAGTCTGTAGGAAACCAAGTAAAGAGATAGGGCTTTGAGGCGATCTGCATAAGACATGTTGTTTGCACCCTGTCATCTTGTGTGAGGAACCTCTGTGGACATTCCAGATGTTGCATGTGCCTAGTCAGGTACATACTAATGGGGACATTGTACTCAATGATGGGTCTGATAAGGGCAGAATATATTGGAATGATGACTTCCTTGGATCTAGATGCCATGCTCTTGCTTATAAAATGAGCAGCACAGATGATTGCCTTACTACCTTAGGCACATGTTAGTTGAAATCCAGGTTAATATCTACATGCATACCCAGATCCCTGACTATTGGTTCTACTCTCAGGGCTGTGCTATCAATGAGGTAATTTCCTAGCATTGCTGACTTCCTAAAGGGTGCTATTATAGATTTCTTGGCATTGATTTTTAAGCCGTGGCTTCAGCATCAGCCATTTCTCCATGTTTGTCCTTCCTGTAGGATGTTAGTGTCTTGGGGAGATTCTGTGATTTCTCCATGGTTTGCAATCATCTGCAAACTTGGTCAGCCAGAGGCCCTTGATATTAACCTTCTGAGACGTATATGGCAAAAAGGAGCAGAACCAGCACAGAGCCCGGGAGGAGTCCACTATTCACCAGCCTCTTTGTACAGGTTGTCTCCCCTATCCTAATTGCCTGGGTCCTATCTAAGAGCCAGCTGGCTATCTAGCATGTAACATATGGGTTTATGCCTATATCCATCAGTTCGTTTCTAATGCCTGAGCGAGATATTGTATCAAATGCATTAGTCAGGTCAAGGAAGGCAACATACACCATTTTGCTCTCATCCATTGTCTTGATGAAATCTACCAGGTTGAGCAGGAATGATCTGCCCTTGACAAACCAAACTGGGCTGGATCCAGAGATTGAAGGTTTTCTATGTCATTATTAGTCTTTCCATGGCTTTGCATATCAGACTTGTCACAATTATGGGTAGATCATGGGGTCCATTGATGGCCTGCCCATTTAAAGAGGTGTGACTTTTGCAGTTCTCCGTGTGCATAGCACAAAGCCTGTCTAGAGGCTATGGGCAAACAATCACTCCAATGGTCCCAACAGGTCATGTTTCAGGCTGTTTAGGAGGCATCTTGGGATGTTATTGGGGCCCACTGACACAATTTCTGTGGCATCAGAGAGCACCTAGGGCCTGCTCCATGGTGATTGTTTGATGGTAATACCCAGAGATTCCTTGATTTCATCAATGCAAATGCCTTGTAACAGTTGGTTGACACCTCCACAAGAGGTGAAAATATCTTGTTCTTGGTGTTAACCAACATGAGTAACCACTGCAGCATTCCTACAGTGTCATTATCCCTGGTAAGATCCGAACACACAGCAGTCACTTTTGAAGTCACCATCTCCCCCGACCCCCCCCTCCCGTGGGTCTATATTATAAACTCGAATGTACAGAATGTCGACAACCTTTTCATCGACATATATGTGTCGAACATCCTCTTCAGCGAATGGCCACATCATCGATTTCTTTCCAAGGGAAAGAAATCATTAGGCCAACTACCCACAACACAATTTAACAAACACTATGAAGTGGGGGGCTTCACCCCCAACACCCCCTCCAGTGTGGGGGCTGTGCCTCCACAACCCCCAACTAAATATACTAACTCCAAGATCACACTACAGTGGGGAAAAGGGCAGATTTACAACAACGGCCAACCAATTTCTTTCCTTTGGAAAGAAATCGATGATGTGTCTGTTTGCTGAAGAGGACATTCGACACATATGTGTCGATGAAAAGGTTGTTGACATTCTGTACCTTTGAGTTTATAATATAGGCCCCCCCCCCAGCTATGGTCAAACAAAAAAACTTCTCCAAAGCTGATTACAACCTCCTGAGGGAAGGTGTAAACAGCTTCACAGCCCCCTCCCCCTCCACAGGAAGTGGTACATATGTCCAAACCTACACCAAAGAATTATATGAGCATTTATGTAGCTGTATGGAATCAGGAATGCCAGACAGGATGAAATCATCCCCCTCAAGGAAGAGTAAACCTGTCTGGTGGACATTTTATTTATTTATTTATTTTATTTATTTTACATTTGTTAACCGGGCTAGTCTGACTGGATATATTTCCATTTTCAGCAGAGGCCCGAGGAGAAAAGCTCCACATATGGACATAAGAGATTTATAATGAGTACAAATAACAAGTTACAAATAACAAGTTACAGACTTGTAACACTTCAACCAATGCATCTTGATTACAAAAAGAAGGCAACTGGAAAAACTAGAATACATTCTATTAAACATCAATACAACTTCTAGAACCTGATAAATAATAAGAGAGACCAGGGAAAAGAACTAAAACATTGAAACCTAAAACTAGATTACAAAGAAGTACACTACCTAGACTATCTAAATACTATCATCTTTAGCATAATTACATATTGTAGCATGAGAAGAGAGAGTAAAGGGACAGGAGTTAGCAAAAAAAAAGCAGTAGAAGGGCAGTGTAGAGTTGATAAAGATATAAGCTTCCTGGGAATAGGGTCAGAGACACAAGGAATAGGATTTGTGAGGAGAAGAAGGCAAGGTGGTGAAAGGCCAGTTAAGGGGGGGGGGGGCGTAAGAGAAGGGAGAGGAGTGGTAGGTAAGGAATTAACATTTAATCAGGATTTGAACAGGGACACATCCAGTGGCTTTTCAGGTAGATTCTAAGTTTTTGTTTAAACAAAGTAGTAGATGCCATAGAAGTAAGTTCAGTAGGAAGTTGATTCCAGTGTTTACCCAAGGCATTTGAGAAGAGGGAGTCACCAGCTAGGTTATTAGATTTTGTCAAGGAAACTAGCAGTTTGTTTGATGAGCGGAGGGAGTGTAGATTAGAATATGTGGTTAAGAGGTTAGAAAGTGCAGGTGTATTTTGACTTTGGTATAGAGCTCTATGGACAACTGTAAGTTGGGAAAGAAGTAGCATGTTAGACAGTTCAAGCCAGTTAAGTTGCTGCAGATTTAAACAGTGATGTGTTCTAAAAGGCTTAAATAAACTCTATAGTAAAAGGAAAAAATTGCTGTCCAGGACCAAGAAGGTGCAAGTGTCTAATTGGAAGCAATCTCTCCTTAGCCTGAACAAGCAAATAAGAGCACTAGTGAAATCCTCCAAACCAAACTTCAAGTCCAAACTGGCCACATCTGCTAAAGACAATCATAAGGCTTTCTTCACATTCTTCACATATGTCCGCAATCTCAAGGGAAGCACCCAGATCAAGGACACCACATACACAAACCCTGTAGATATAGCCAACCTGCTGGCAGACAGGTTCAGTGAAAACTTCACTCCTCTGTCCCCCCAATCAGTAAAACAGGACACCCCCAGTACCTGCCCCCCTTATCTCTAGGGACCAAGCCATCACTGCTCTCTCAAAGGCAAAAAATACAGCCTCCATGGGACCCGATAACATCCCAGGCTGCATCCTACATGAACTCAGGCAGGAACTTGCAGCACCATTAGGCACTCTATTCACCCAAAGCCTGAGTACCGGCTTCATCCCAGCCGAGTGGATAACAGCTACTGTTATCCCTTTGCACAAAGGTGGAGCATCCACTAATCCAGGAAATTATAGACCCATTAGCCTAACTAGTCTGATCTGCAAAGTCATGGAGCGGATTATCATGGACCTCATTAACAAGGACATTGGCAATTGCCAGACACTTGATCCAACAGAGTTTGGTTATGTCAAGTGTAGATCATGTCTGTTGAATTTGGTCGACTTCTTTGAGTCACCAAGGCCATAGACGAGGGGAAGACAGTACACACCACCTACCTTAACCTGGCCAAGGCCTTCGATACTATTACCCACTCAGGTATAATAGATAAACGCTCTCAGCTAGGCATCAATCCATATGTTACCAGATGGTAGCAAACTGGCTCACTGATAGAATCCACCTAGTCAAAATATAGGAAGCCACCTCAAGTATTAGACCCATAACAAGTGGTGTACCCCAGGGATTGGTCTTGGGGCCTATGCTGTTTGGGATATACTTCTCAGAGGTGCAGCCCAAGTCTAGTGGGCTATGGATGACCAAGTTTGGATGGCACAGTGGCTGCATTGTCACCTCACAGCAAGAGGTTCTCTGGTTCGATTTTTGGCTGGGGTGCCTTCTGTGTGGAGTCTGCATATCCTCCCTGCATTTGTGTGGTTTTCCTCTGGTTTCCTCCCACATTACAAAGACTTGTATCTGGATCATTTCTCCATGGGCCTCCACTAAAAATTGTCTTGTTCCAAGTCGGACTTTCCCAGTAAACAAATGTTAAATAAAAAATAAATAAATAAGTAAATAACTAAATGGTTCCCTATTAGTAACTCGAAAGCTTACCTTATCGAATCCCTAAACATCGACCCGTCCTTATTGAAACATGAAAACATCGAACATCCAGAAGACCGAAACCGGAAATGTCGAATCATCATGGTTGGCCTTCTGCGGTATAGCTCCGTAAGGTAAGTGTGCGATAGTTATGGACCTTAGGGATAGGGTGCGAGTTAAGGTAAGTGCATGGATGGTAATGTATGGTAGATTTAGTGTAGGGTTTTGTTAAGTGTATGTGTGTGGATTATTTAGTTTGTTTGGGTTTAGTTTTTTAAGGTAAGTGTGCAATAGTTACGGACCTTAGGGTTAGGGTGCGGGTTAAATTAAGTGCATACTTGGTGGTATATGTAAGATTTAGTGTAGGGTTAGAAGTAGTGTTTAGTTTAGGGTTAGATGCAGGGTTTTGGTTAGTGTATGTATGTGGTTTATTTAGTTTGTGTAGGTAGTATTTAGCAGGCAATGGAGTGGGAAAAGTATGATAGTTCCATGTTTTGAATTTTGCGGTTTTAGGGCGTTCGGTGTTTTTGCTGTTCGATGAGGACGGGTCAACGTTTAGTTATTCGATAAGGTAAGCATTTGTGTTTATAATATAGACCCTAAATAAATAAAGTTTGCAGATGACTGCAAGCTGGGTGCTGTCATCAATTCCCCTAGTGATGTGGACATCCTCCAAGAGGGTCTCACCCAAACAAATGACTGGTGCCAGAAACATGGCCTCAAACTTAATGCCAAAAAATGCATCATCATCCCTTTTGAGGAGAATGACGTCCCCACAAATTATCACATTGATAATAAGGCACTAAGCACACAGTCAGTCGTGAGGGACTTGGGCACCCAGGTTGATAGCAAACTGACTTTTGACCACCATATTGCCTCTGTTGTACGGAAAGCTTTCTACATGGCCTACCTCATTAGTAAGGGTATCTCATCCAGGGAAAAGGTGGTCATAACATCCCCGTATTCTTCCCTTATAAGACCCATTATTGAGGACAATTCCCCTTTCGGAATGTACATCACAAACCACATGCAACAGCTGGAGAGACCAAAGAGGTTCCTCACCCAGAGAATCCAGGACCTCAAACATCTACTCTACACAGATAGGCTAAAAGCCCTGTCCCTCTACTCAGTCTCCTACAGACTCCTCAGAGGTGACCTTTGTTTGGCATACAAAGCAATCACAGACCCCCCCCCCGATGGGACTGCTGCATATCCGCAAGTCAAGCTCCACTCGAGTAACCCACGCTCACTACCTCAACCTGGTCTGTGACATCAATAGGACTTGCTGGCGGGACAGATGTGTGTCCCAGAGACTCCCTCTTTGTGGAATAGACTCCCTCTCCACGTAAAGCAGTGTACCTCATTAAACCTTTTTAAGAGCAACCTAGATAACTGGATGGGGAACGGAAAATGCACCCCTGGGATTCCATCTGTGTCCCTGATGGACAGTGGCACAGGGTGCTGACTTGTTGGAACATGGGCTATGTTCTTGGCTAGGCTTGTAAAGGCCTCAGAGCCAATAGCGTAGTAACTTCCTATGATCCTATGGTATTTCTTGGGGGTGGCAGGGAGAGAAAGGGGTTAAAATTAGAACTGAATTTCTTTGCCAGCAGATTTGCTTTACCTTCCAACTCCATGTAGGTGGCTTCATTTACAATCATTTCTGCACACTACTGTATGCTACCTTTCAGGTTTTGGACATAGCTAAAGAAAGCCTTGTGATTGTCCTTTGCCTGTGAGGCTATCTTTACCTCAAATTTGGTTTTAGTTGACTTAATCAGTCCTCTTAATTGTTTGTTTAGATTAATGAGACTATTTTTATTATGCTGTGTGTACCACTTTCTAATCTTGGATATCACGTTTTTCTTTTGTGGTATAACCTGTCTATGTTTGGATTCCATCAGAGAGATTTGTTTTATGAGTTAGTTGTAGAGAGGGGTCCAGGGAAGTAAATATTGTGGGAAGAAATATCCGGGGAATTGTTTGGCTAGGCTTGTATAGGCCCTAGGGCCGATAGCCTAGTACCAACCTATGAACCTATGAACTTATTTTTGATAGGCACAACTATCTCTGTGCATTTATTGATATGATTATAGAGGGTTTCATTGAACAGTTCTTCAGAGGCAGTTGTGCTCTCAGGGTTTTGGGGGCTTGAAATTCTGACAAGGTTATCCCTTAGGTATTATTACATACATATGGGCAGGAATCTGCTGGATTCGTATACAATTTTATGTGTGTTTTTTAACTGGCTAAATGTTAAAAGGTGTTTTAGCTCTAACCATTTAAACATATGGAGTGCTTTACTATGATGAATTTTGTTGAGATACATTAACAGCATACTTTATAATATTATTTAATACTTGTTTTATCTTATGTAGGTGAATTTTTATAATATTAGTAAGGATAGAGGATGAATGAAGTAATTGTTGGATGTCTTGGATTTGCTACTGTTATTATTTCACTTCAGTGATATCTAACACTACCTAAGCAGAGGGCTTTGGGTTCAACTCCTAAAGGAGAGCTAATACTATCATTTCACTTTGATGATTTCTAACTCTGCCTAAGGAGAGGGCTTTCTCTGTATATGTATGTGTTTGTAATTTGATCTTGACCACCATACTGGGGATTTCCAGCTGCTGCTGCTATACCTGTCAACACTTTGTCCAGTGGTCAACAGCGATATGTTAAATGACTTGGCTTTTAAGACATGACTTTGGGGGATCAATGGTATGACTTGACACATATTTTGTGGAGCCTTATGTACTGTTAAAAAGTAATTTGTACAATATGGGATTCAAACTTATGTAAAAAATGAGAATGCATATATTTCCATATTGGTGATTTGTCCTCATTGCCACAAAGTGTTTGCTAACCATGGTCATTACAAATATATACTTTAAAGGGTGACTGGTGCTATACTTCAGTTAACCATGTATGTGTGTGACATGACAAGGTCCCGGCTTATGCATTCTTAGGTGTAATATAGGATTATACTTCAGCTAACCATGTATGTGTGTGACATGACAAGGTCCTGGCTTATGCATTCTTAGGTGTAATATAGGATTAATGTGTGACAATATACTGGAAATGCATATAATTGTATTACTTTCAGAGTAGATTTTTGAGTTCTGGTTTAGACCACACAATACATTCTGTTTTACAGTTATATTTGTCTTATGGGAGGCATGTAGATGATTGTCAGTAAACTATGAAGTCCATCCCAGGGCTGAAATTCTGAAATTACATTTATAATTAAATAAAAATCATTGTCTCATATATATATATATATATATATATATATATATATATATATAGAACAAACAAACCAAATCCCTTAGAGTCAATGATGTAAGCGAACAATAACCCAAGACTTCACTGACGGATGAAAAGGCAGCAAAGCACCAAAGCACAAATAAAATCCAAGATAAGCTTTATTCCCAGTTTCCAAATTTCCACGTAAGCGCTTTCACGGTATAATACCGCTTCCTCAGGAAGCGGTATTATACCGTGAAAGCGCTTACGTGGAAATTTGGAAACTGGGAATAAAGCTTATCTTGGATTTTATTTGTGCTTTGGTGCTTTGCTGCCTTTTCATCCGTCAGTGAAGTCTTGGGTTATTGTTCGCTTATATATATATATATATATATATATATATATATATATATATATATATATATATATATTAGATATGATACCATGTGTATGCTCAGTAAACCTGCTATACATAGATATTGGCTATGCAGAATTATCTTAATAACCTAAGTTTCTAAGTTTTGTGAAAAATTACAGTGAGACACCCTTAATAAAAAAAAAGTGTAGTGTGCCCTGGCTCACCTGTGTGCTGTCCATGAACTTAAACCTGGTGTCACAGGGGAAAGCTAGGCAAAGCTAGGCAGCAGATGTATTTTTTACATTCAGTACTGTCCAAAGTGCTGACGGCCACACATTTCTACTTAGTTTGTTTGTGCAAAGGCAGGAAAACCAAATAAAATGTTTCATTTTTTTCCCTTAAGTAGTGAACAGTGTTGCTCACAGGTAAGAAACACACAAATGTAAAAGGCAATAGCGAACATATACTCCTACTGTTAATAATTATGATCCTTCCTCAGTAAAAATAACTACTGTTGAACTACATTGAGGTCCACAATAGATAAGCTAGGTAAAGTTAGTTCCACACTTTGTAAGTTTATCATTCACATTTGCAAGTCATTAGCACCTAACAATGGTGTAGACCCTACACTGTTTACATCTGGCACATGAAGTCAAAAGTTTAGTATTCAGCAATTGTACCTTGGAGTTTAAAAAAAAAAACACAGCAGATATGTAGGAGATATAGGAGGGTTTGGCAAGAAAGTCCATACAGGTAAAATTATGGAATTAGAACATAGACTTATGATTTCTTAATTACCAGATGCAACATAAGGCATATATTTAGTTTAATCTGTAGACTGGCACGGAAAAAAGCAGATAAGGAAAGTTGTACTGCAGTGAAAGATAGCATTAAGTACAGAATTAACACACTAGCCTCTTAAGAGTTGCGATACAGGAAGTAAATGTATCATTGTTTGTCCCTTAATGTGCATCCTAGCTCCCATCTCAGGCATTTCATCCACCTCTTGGTGCCTCAACTGCTCTGCCTTCACTGCCCAGATTTCTGTACCATGAAGAGGTACTGGTTACACCACGGTTTTGTACACTTTACTTTCCAATCCTTTAGTATTCTTCTGTCATATCCTACCCCTGAAACTATTATTTTCTAGGAGGAATTCACATTTCAGGATGACTTGGCCTGCATAAAAGTTAGACATGTGGCTGGACATCTACACTCTTCATAGAGATGTCAGCAGAGTCTCTACACAAATGAATAAGCATTGCAGACAGCCAGCATCTGATAATAAATGGAGCTGCACTGTAACATATTATAGATTGCACTAGAAAAGATACTATCTGCAAGCAGAAAATGTCTGAAGTGTGCAAAAATGTGTATTGTAAGGTACCTTTGAAAGATGTTTTCAGTAAATGACAATGACTGACTACAGAAAACCTAAGTAAGTAAATTAGCAAGGGTTTACAGATGCAATGCCAGACTTCAGATGAACGAAGAAATAATGAGAACCAAGCATATTTGTGTTGACAGAAAGAAAAAATGCCTTTTCTTATTTTATAATTGGGGCACATGTTTAGGCGGCATCTCTGTACTGAGGTACTTTGTGGACATCTTTATGTAGGTATGCATATGCATGTAGGATTAGCTTAAGTGTTTGTGGTGAGACTTAGGCAGGAGAAGGGGCAAAGAAACTACCCTGCACATACAATATACTGATAATTATGACTAGTTCATAGATTCATAGATTGTTACTAGGCTAATGACCTGGGGGTGCCTTTCTAAGTCTAGCCAAGTTTTCCCAAAAGAATAATGAAGTCCTGTATCCAAACAGGACACTGATGGTCAGGCATTTATATGCTACATCTATCCATAAGGGAATTTCCAGTTCCCCAACTACTGGTCTAGGTTGCACTTTAACTGGGTAATAGATGAACTTAGCTTCACATGGATGGGAAGCCTGTTCCACAGGAGGGGCAGTTTCTGGGACACGTATCTGTCTCTCCAGCATGTTCTGTTTAAGTCACAGACAAAATTCAGGTCTCTAGACACTGTATTTCTGATACTGTTTCACATACAAATCTGAAGGAGATTTGTAAGTGTGGGGTTTGTGGATGCCTTGTAAGCCAGTCATAGATCACCCCACTGCAATCTATAGGAGACTGAGTAGAAAGAAAGGGCTTTAAGGTGCTCTGCATAAGGTAGGCTGGTTACGTACAATTGGATAATGACCTATATGGACCTAAATTCCATGTCCTTACTTATAATTTGCACAATATAAAAGGATTTCTTACTCCTGAGGCCACATCGTGGTCAAAGGTAAGGCTACTGACTATGTCCATATCCAGATCCATGACCACTAGGTTGACTTTTAGAGGTGTATTTTCAATGTGGTAAGTAGCCAGGATGGTTAACTTCCCAAGCATTTCTTAGCATTGAGTTTAAGACCTTGGCTTTGGTACCATTTGTTAGTCAGAGATAGGCCTTCTTAAAGAATGCCAGTGTCTACAGGGGCGTCGATGATAACCCCTTGCTTGCAATAATCTGCAAACTTAGTCAGCCATAAACCTTCAGCATTTGCCTCCATTTCAGAGAAACAGATGCCAAAAAGGAGTGGACCTAGTACTGAACCTTGGGGACTCTGTTAGTCACTGTTTTCTTGGTGGAGATGGCCTCACCTATTTTGATCTCCTGGTTATTATCAGTGAGCCAGTTGGCTATCCAGCAGGTGACAAAGGGGTTATACAAAGATTAGTGAGCTTGTCTATAATGCACCAAAAGCCTTAGCCAGGTCAAAGTAAGCTGTAGACACAGTCTTGCCTTCATCCAGTGCTTTGGTGATCCTCTCAAAAAGTCCACCAGATTTAATAGGCATGACCTTCCTTTAACAAAACTGAACTACGTTGGGTCCAGCATTTGCAGGTTACCTACATCCTCATTTATCATGTCCATGATGATGCTTTCCAAAGCCTGACATATGAGTCTGGTCAGACTTATGGGCCTGTACTTACCTGGATCAATGGCTGGACCTACTTTGCGCAGTGGAGAGTTTTTGGCCTTGGAAAGTGCATCGATGACCTGTTCCCTAGAAATGGTTGGAAGTACTATGGTGTGCAGTATTTCCTTTGGACTATCGGAGGAAGGGGGGGATATGAGCTGAACCTGAAGGCCAAAATTTTGGCAATGGCCTCCAGTTCAGTGTGGGTGATGTCATTTACAGTAAGTTCTATGCATTGTTGCATATTTCCCTGAGATTAAGGCTATAGCTGTAGAAAGTTCTGCGGTTGTCCTTTGCCTGAAAAGCTATTTTTTCTTCAAATTTAGCCTTTGAAGTATTAATTAACCCTCTTAGCTGCCTGTTTAGATTGATCAGGATGCTTTTAGAATATATGGCTTTGTTCCTCCTGTGCTTGGGCAAGATTTGTTTTTTTCTTTTGTTGTACAACTGACATATTGTGATTCCACCAGGGTGGCTTGTCATTTGAGTTTTTCTTATTCTTAATACAACTGGGCACAGCTCACTCTGTACAGCTATCAATATGGCTGTACAGAGATTTTGTAAATAGCTCAGCATATCCTATTGTGTTTACTGAGTTTGGGGGTGCTTGGAATTTAAGTTAAAAAACATGCAGAGAAATCAAATAGCACAGCTTAAAAAACAGATAAAATGGGACCCTTCATCAGGCCATAAAAATAACACAAACACACTGCTTAAATACACAACTTGAAACAAAGTAATTGCCAAAGCTATTTGAATAAGTCAAGTGACTTCAGATGTGGTTTGAAAGGTACAGTCTCATTCAGACCCTATCTGCGTGAAGCAAAATAATCCATCTCATTTCACATTCCTCTGTTTTATTAGTAAGATCCTCCATTCTCATACACTCTGAAATCAGCTGCAGCATTCTTCTTCTTCTTCTTTCGGCTTTTCCCGGTTAGGGGTCGCCACAGCGGATCACCTTGTCCGCACACTGAATGGCAGTGGAGTTTTACGGTGTCGAGTTGCCAGCCCGGCGCCCAACCTTCCACAGAAGGCACACTCACACGCACACCTAGGGCCAATTTAGAGTGTCCAATCCACCTGCAGCATGTCTTTGGGATGTGGGAGGAAACCGGAGCACCTGGAGGAAACCCACGCGACCACAGGGAGGACATGCAGACTCCGCACAGAAGGCACCCCAGCCGAGGATCGAACCGGAAAACCTCTTGCTGTGAGGCGAAATCAGCTGCAGCATTAAAAAAGTAAAATTATGACCAGAACCTTGACAAGATATATGCTTAGCTAGTGCATTATTCCTAACTAATTTACGAATTTCACAAAGATGTTCACGTATATGTTCACAAAGGAAACCGTTGGTCTTGCCCACATAAAAGACCAGGCAAGCTTGGCACTTAGCTAAGTACACTAGGTTTTTACACATACAGTCAGCATGAAAAGAAAAAGTATAAATTTTCTTGGTAGTAGGGTGAATAAAAAAGTGTCTCTTAATCTATATATTTACATGGATCTACTTCAGTAGATCGAACTTTTAAATGTTCAAAGACAATATGGCTGAGACCATAACATCGAACATTTAAAAGTTCAATAACTGAAGAAAAAAGAAAAAAAAAAAGAAAAAACAAAACAAAACTAAACCTGCGTAGCAGGGGGGCAAGCCTCCCTGCACCCCCACACCCCCGCTACTTAAATATACCAACTCCGAGTTCGCACTACATTGTGGAAAAGGGAAATCTTCCAGTTCCGCACAGTACGCGGATCTCCATTCAGTCCGTTCGAACTTTCAAATGTTCAATGTTATTGTCTCTGCCATATCATCTTCGAACATTTAAAAGTGCGATCTATTGAAGGGGACCCGTTTACATATACTGCAGTTCCTACAACTATAGGTCCCTACATTATGTGAAGCAACATGCGAAGCATAGTTACATTTATAACTTAAAAGGCATTTCAGCGATTTCCGATTCTTAAAAAAGAACCTGGGCACCATCCCATCACTTCCCTTCCAGAACATATACGTGAACATCTTTGTCAAATTTGTAAATTAGATAGGAATAATGCACTAGCTAAGCATATATCTTGTCAAGGCTCTGGTTATATTTTTACTGTTTTATTGCTGCAGCTGATTTCAGAGAATGGAAGATCTTACTAATAAAACAGAGGAATGTGAAATGAGATGGATTGTTTTGCTTCAAGCAGATAAGGGATATAGTCTGAATAAGACTGTACCTTTAAAACCACATATGAAGTCACGTCACCTCTTCAAATAGCATTGGCAGTTACTTTATTAAAGGCTGTGTATTTAAGCAGTGTGTTTGTTTCATTTTTTTATGGTCTGACAAAACGTCCCTTGAGATGTGAAATTGCTTACCCACTTGTACAATTAAACTTTTAGCTGTTTTTTAAGTTGTGGTCTTGGATTTCTCTGCATGTTTTTTATCTTTGATTGTTTTTGCTGCTTTGATGGAATCTGTGTACCTGCACCTGGTGATTTTCCGCTGCTGGTGCTTGGAATTTAGCCAAGGTATCACTTAGTAGAGAGAGGTTAGTCTTGGAATAGCTCCTAAATGTTTTTAGTTTTGCCAGATCCCTGGATTCAATTTTTATTTCGAGCAATGCTGCCTTAGGGTCAGTCTGATGAGCAAGCATGTTACATTGGGTGAGGAACATCAGCCCCCCATGTTCATGAGTACAAGGTCAAGAATGTTGGTACCCCTGGTAGGAGAATAGACCAACTGTTCCAGGATGTTGAATCACTGGGCCTGTGCATTAGAAGTGGTGTAAAATTCCCAGTCTGTAGAGGAGTAGTTGAGATCCCCCACAAATATCGTATTGGGTTAAACAGTGAAGGACTCTAGTACATTGAGATAGGTAGTATGTTTTTCCTGAGACACAGAGGGGGACCTACAGGTTAAAAGGATATGGTATGAGACCCTGTTTATGGTGAGTTGCACATGTATGAGTTCCAGTGAGTCATACACTTTAACTACTTTGGATGTGAGGTTGGTTTAAATATAGACTGAGACTCCTCCACCTTTAGTTCTCTCTTGTTCAATAGCTGGTCTAAAGGTGTGTAAGGCATCATAAATTAGCATTGCTGGGGTACTTTCTGTGACTTTAAACCATGTCTCTGTACTACACAGATGTCTACACTCTCCATGGACAGGAAGGCTTGCAGAGAGTGGAGTTTCTTGTAAAGGCTTCTAGCACTGAGCAGTACCACCTTCAGATATTCCTCTGTAAGTTCAGTTAAGTCAGGAGGTTTATCAGTCTGGCATTGCCTATAAAAGGTACTATGGGTATGGAAAAGGTCTTCACTATTATCCAAAAGCCTAGATGGGATAAGTGCAGACCATCCATGGCAAAGCAGCATGGTCTGTCAACCATGTCCTCCCAGGCTGTCAAATATTGTACCCCCATTGTACTGACACCAGAAGCTAAGCCAGTTGTTAAAATCAATCATTTTTTGTTGATGACGTGGCATCATCCTTGGGAAGGTAGTATGCTGCTCAGTGCTAGGCTCATACCTGCCTGAGACACATAATCAGCAATCTCGATCATGTCTTGTTTCATGTAGTCAAGGGAGATACAGCTCAGGTCATTAACACCCACATGGACTATGACAGAGTCATACTGGTATCTGTGGTTCAATGACCCGAGTGCCTGTGTGACTTGATGGATCCTAGTCACAGAAAGGCAGCTAACCATGACTCTCTCCTTACTCAGTCTGGTGAGGGGGCATCTGTATGCCTCACTATGGAATCACCAATGAACAGAACATTTGGCTGTGGGCTGTTCTGCCTTAACTGCTTAGCAGTAAAGGCATTGGATAAATTGTTACTATGTGTAGATGTGGGTGGTATTAGAACAACAGGCACAATAAACATTTCCCAGCAATTCCCAAGTCATAAAGGTGGAGGTTACCCTCTCCTCCCACAAGAGTGTAGATCACAGACCTTCTTAATGTAAAATAACTGGTTTGGAGCCCAAGTGCTTAAAGCAGAACTAAGGTGCTTTTAGAATAACAGAAACAATAAGCCTTCAACCAGCAATTACCAACTCAGAAGGGTGTAAGCTACCTGTCCTGCCTCTAGAGTGTAGACCACAAACCTCCCTTATGAAAGACAACTAGTTTGGAGCCCAAGTGCTTAAATCAGAACTACGAGGCTTAGAACAACAGTTACAATGTAATCAGGCTACTAACAAACAGTAAGAAATGCAGCAGATTAAATGCAACTGAGCACTAAGAATGTGCAGCAAAAGGCAAAATAAAGCAGAAAAGAAGCATAAATACAACAAAAGCTGTTGATTAAACTGCATTTTTTAAGTAAGTGGGAAGGTAGGAATCAGTAAAGTAAGTGGGAAGGTAGGATACAGAAGATAATTCAAGTTTAAGAGACTAATGGAGAGGGCCTTCCCAATTGCTCTCTCAGTGCTCAGTAGAATGAGCTGATGAGATGAAACTGGTAGGAGTGTCCAAAACTAGATTTATAGTAGGGCAGGCAACTCAAAAGCCACCAAGTTTAAAAGCACAGCAGAAGAAACAGCACAAATAGGTGAGGAAAATTAAATGCAGACAGAGATCCGCAGCAGTCAGGCAGAGAATAAGTCAGACAACACTACAGCTAAATAAAGATGCCACTAAATATCTGTAGTTAAATGAGGAATGTTATTTCTCAGCTCCTCCCACTAATTAGCTGGACGTTATTCATTGTCTGCCAAAGAATTTCTAACTGACCCTAGCTAAGACCTCTTAAAACTCCATTAAAAAAAGACAGAAGTAACCAATCCTTAAATGAATAAGTCCAATCCAAAATCAAATGCAGACACTGATCAGCAATAGTGAGGCAAAGAACAGCAAGTCAAACAAGTGCATAATAAAATGCCTCCTTTCCAAGCAGGTTCACTGCAGTCACTTGAATATTGTCCTGGAGCACATTCATACCTTTTCCACTGTATCGCATGATTATGCAGGTTCTCTAACATCACCTGATCAGAGCACTAAAGATATGATCTTCCTTGTCAAAGTGTTATGATTTAAAGCAGAGGCTGAAAGTTTCAACAGTGCACTATATAAATGAGTTACAGGCAGTTTTAGTCAAGTGCAAGTGGCATCACAAATGCATCATCAATGCACAGTTACGGTTAAACTGGTAACTGGAATAAAAAATGCATGTATCAGCTATATCCAGCCATCCTGCTAACATTGAGAAAAAGAACAGCAACAGTGAAGAGAAATGTACAGTTGTGTAAGTAAAACTTACCATAACAGTAGGTGTTCGAATGATTACTGCTACAATAGCCTTACCTATTAGGGTTATATCCTTCCAAGGATATAACAGTCGGTCAGCTTCCAAAGCTTCAGGGCACTTCCATGTGCCCAAACTCTCATGCAGCTCAAGCTGAGCTGACTAAAAGACAAGTTTCGCCACCAAGCCCTTCAGAGATTTCCCACCAGCAGAGGGAGGGAGCTTAAGCCCTGAAAAGACAATGTTAGGAACAACAAAAAAATAAATGTCCACACCTTGGTATAAAAAAAACGTTTATATCACGTTATCGAAAGATGAAAATAGTGAACGCTATTTCATCGGCCCCAAAACATCTAAACATGAAAATATCGAACATTCAGAACAGCGAATTTTTTCCCATGGAAAAAAATTAGCTGCTCCGAAACACATACACACAACACAAGCGCATCAAACAAACAGCAACCACACACATACACTTAAATTCCTACATCTAATGCTACACTAAACTAAACATACACTACTATCTACCCACTTACCTTAACCCAAACCCTAAGATCCGTCACTATCGCACACTCACCTAACCTGCGCACTAACCCTAACTCACTTAAACCACCCCTAACCCTAAATTCTGTCACTTTCGCACACACGCCTAACCCGCGCCCTAACCCTAACAGACTTAACCCACCCCTAACTCTAATGTACAAACAATCGCACACTTACCTGAACCCAACCCATAACTTTCCACCACAGCGCTAAGAATAGCGAAGCCACAGAAACGGCTAACCAAATTCTTTCCCGAGGAAAGAATTTGCTGTTCTGCAGCTTCGCTGAATAGTGTTCGATATCAGAACATTTGAAGTTTTAACACTTCGATGTTCTGATATAGACCCTAAAAAAACACACCAATAATCAAGGGGGGGGGGTGGAAGAAAGGAGCAGCTACTGCAGCAGTGATCATTTGAAAATCTACTCTTTTGGTAAGTTTTGTTTATGCAACTGTACTATATTCACCATATTGATCACTATTGCAATAGTGTTAGCTATAGCTAACTACATGACATGACAACAAGAAATTCCTCTATAATTGCATGTTAATTTACAGAAATATGAAAACATATGCTTAGCTGTATGATTAGCAAAACAAATAATACTGGATATTTCTCAAGATGTTTAACTTACAGTGCAAATATCAGACAGTTTTCTTCAACAACATCTAAGGTTTCACTTAATGTCATGCAACAGTCTGTACGTCACTCGTTTTTTTAGGTAGCAAGTATACATGGGAATACTGCTTATTTTTATAATTACTAACAAACAACTAGCAATATTTGCAGTATAGAGTGATGTAAACCAGCATTTTCAGTGAACTGTCCTGTCTTCTACATTGGTGTTTCACACCATACACCTCAATGAGATGTAGGTCTCTCAGTTATGAAAATATGAATATAAATCTAAAAATATGAATAATATGTGGCAAAGATTAATTTCTCCATTGCAGGACATCCTAGACTAACCATCTTAGTGGCATTTTGTTAATAACTCCTAGCCCTTTCTAATACTGTCTAGCTGGTAAGTCACTTAGTTAAAGAAGCCAGATCCAAAATAGCTCTGGATGCCATAAGGCGGTATAAGTGTCAACTGAAAGTATACAAAAAAGGAGTTTTAGGATTGAGTGAGCTAAAGTAAATTCAGATACCTCTCTAGGCATAAAGGAAGGATTAGCTGTCTAAGAATATCTGTCCCTATGGAAAAATAGATATTCCACAAAGGTAACCACCATGAAAAACCTCTCCAAACCTGACTTTGAGCTCCTAAAGACAGAGGCGGCTAACTTCACAACACCCATATCAATGGAAAATAGATGCATGACTGCCGAATTATACACCTATGCACTGTACGAACACATACATAAATGCATGGAACTAGCCATACCCAACAGAACCAAGACATTCTCTTTCAAAAAAAAAGGAAGCCATTCTGGTGGTCCCCTGCCATTAGTAAACTCTAAAACAGAAGGAAGAAACTGTTGCAGAAAAAGGTGAAGTCCCAAGACTGGTAAAACTCCCTTATTAGCCTCAACAAAAAGTTGAGATCCCTCATTAAAACCTCTAAAGCCAGCTATGAAGGCAGAATTGCAGCAGACACTAAAAACAGCCATAAAGCCTTCTATAGTTATATCAAGAAGCTCCACGGGAATACCCAGGTTTGCTCTGAGTTACTGCACATTGGTACCTGCGATACTGAGCCAACAGATATTGCCAACATACTGGCCAACAGATTCAGTGCCAACTTTACCCCCCCCCCCAAAGGACCAATCACAATACCAGAAGAATGCCAGGGACCCACCATTACTGCAGCACAGGTTAAAGCTGCATTCTCCAAGGCCATGGGACCCGACAATATCCTTGGATGTGTTCTGCATGAACTACAAAGTGAACTGCCACCACATCTGAGTGCCCTGTTCAATCACAGCCTCACCTCAGGCTTTGTCTCTGCAGAATGGCTCACTGCCACAGTCATCCCTCTCCATAAAGGGGGAGTGACTACAGACCCTGGGAATTATCTCCCCATTAGCCTGATAAGTCTGATATGTAAGGCTATGGAGCGCATCATCATGGACCTAATTAACAAGGATATAGGGAATCTCCAAACTCTAAATCCCCCGCAATTTGGTTTTGTGAAAGGTAGATCATGCCTGCTCAACCTGGTTGACTTCTTTGAGTCAGTCACCAGAGCTGTGGATGAGGGCAAGGCAGTTCATACAGTCTACCTCGATCTGGCCAAGACCTTTGATACCATTCCCCACTCAGGAATTATTGATAAACTCATCAAACTAGGTATCAACCCCTATATCACTAGGTGGGTGGTAAATTGGCTTACAGATAGAACCCATAGTGTGAAAGTAGCGGACTCCAAGTCGGACTGCCGACCAGTCACGAGTGGAGTCCCACAGGGATTGGTCCTGGGTCCTCTCCTGTTTGGCATCTACTTCTCAGAAGTCCAAGCCAACATGGAGGGACTCTGGCTGACCAGGTTCACAGATGACTGCAAGCTGGAAGCCATTTTTAACTCCCCAAGTGATGTAGACATCCTACAGAAAGGTCTCACTGAGACCAATGACTGGTGTCAAAAACATGGCCTTAAGCTTAATGCCAAAAAATGTGTCATCATCCCCTTTGGGAAAAACTCAGTTCCCACTAATTACCACATTGATGGGAGCCCACCGAACACTGAAGGCGTTATAAGAGATCTGGGGACACAGGTTGACAGCAACCTCTCCTTTGACCACCACATTGCCACTGTGGCCAGAAAGTCCTTATATGTGGCACATCTTATTACCAAGGGTTTTGCATCCAGGAAGAAAGAGGTCATCATCTCTCTCTACTCTTTCCTCATTAGGCTAATCATCGAGTATAATGCCCCATTTGGCATGTACCTCACTAGACACATGCAACAGTTGGAAAGGCAACAAAAGTACCTCACGAAGAGGATCCTAGCCTTAAACACATGTCTTACATGGACAGACTCATATCGTCTACTAAGAGGTGATCTCTGCTTGACTAACAAAGCCATGTCTGACCCAGATCTGTTAGAAATCCCAATCCCTCTGCACCACACATTCCAGAGACCTCATCCTCATTACCCCAATCAACAGAACATGCTGGAGGGACAGGTTCATAACCCAGAGACTGCCCATGCTATGGAATAAACTTCCCATACATGTCAAACAGAGCATTTCAATGGCCCTCTTCAAGAGAAATCTTGATGAGTGGATGGGAAATAGAAAGTTCACCCTGGACATCACTGTAGTGGCTCTACTTGATAGAGGCACTGGGAAGTAACGTCTGGCAGCATGATGCCAGGGCACTTCTACGGGCTAGGCTTGTAAAGGCTCCAGGGCCATTAGCCTAGTACACACCTATGACCCTATGAACCCATGTTGACTCACCATAACAGCTAGCAAAGATAACTTTCTTGCAGAAGTCAGAGCAATCAGTAACATTGTTTTCCATGTTAAGAACCTCAGATCAGTCAGATTAGCTGGTACAAAGGGAGTAAGTATTAGCTTTTCTAACACAAAATTAAGATCCTTATGCAAAACCCTTTAAGATCATTTTGACGTGAGACTGCATTGAAAGATGAGGCTCCTCCATGGGCAGACATGCTGAAATGGCCAATAAATTAACCTTGACGGAGGAATAAGAGACACCATAGGATAGTAACTCACATAAATATTGCAGAACTAAAGAACAACTAGCAATGAATAGATGCTGATTATGTTGTTAGCACCACCTAGAAAAACTTTTCCGTTTGCTAATATATGATTTTGTAACAGCAGGTTTTCTTTCCTTCATTAGTAACTGCTGCATGTCCTCAGTAAGCAGGTGCCTAAAAGGAATTAAGACCCTATTATTCAGACAGCCAACTAAAGCTGATTGATGTTGGGGTGTATTAACCATCCCAGTTCTTGTGTGAGCAGATCCAGTCAGTGAGGAAGCTTGTGGTAATTGCCTCTGTCCATTTCCAAAAAAAGGTGAACAATGGTTGCCTGGGCCAGAAAGGAGTCACCACAATGACCTTGGAGGATTCATCTAAATCTTCAGAAGTACCCTAGATATTAGTGGAATGGGTGAAAAAGCATACAGGAACATTTCTGTCCGAGGAAACAAAAAGGCATCTGTTTTCCACATCTTCTTGCATAGGGTTCTGGAACAGAATCCGCAGGGCAAGAATCTCCTTGATATTCATGTGATTGCATCTGTCCTTCATGTCCCACACCCCACACAATTTTATCCCTCCTGAAATTGCTCCCCAGGCAAAATGCAAAGGCTATGTGGTAACTGACTGCTTTGGAGCAGGGAGGGAGAAGGAGAGACCTGGATTTAAGGATATATGTTGTCGCCACCAAAAGATTTCTCTTCTAACAAACCCCAGCACTGGGATTTGAAAAGATAAATGGTGTTGATGCTGGGACCACAGAGATTTCAGATACCACTGTATCTTTCTCGTGTGGAGTCTTGCTGGGGGTATCACGAAAACCATAGAAGCACTGAGACACAAAATCCTGAGGTATTCCCTCACAGTGGCTGAAGCCTGAATGGAAAATCTTAGAAATAGATCTAATACAGATCTATTTTTTCTTGTGGAATCAAAACTCTTTGAACTGTGGTGTCCAGTTGATATCACAGAAACACAATCCTGTGTGAAGGAGTCAAGAATGACTTTTGACTGCTCTCTTGGAATCCCAGCTTGTGTAAGAGATCTGTCAGCCAAAAGAGAGATTCCTGACAGTTTGAACAAGACTCTGCAAAGGTAAGCAAGTTGTCCAAATATGGAAAAATGTGGATATCGTGTAGCCTGCAATGAGCTATAACTGGAGCTAGACACATTTTGAACACTGGTATAGTCCAAAAGGTAAGGCAGAGAGCTGTTAATGTGATCCAGACACACACAACCTTAAGAAAACTCTGAAGTCTAGATGAAAAGGGATGTGATGATAAGCATCGTTTAAGCTAGTCTTGCCAGGAAACTTAAAAGTGGATTAACAGGTAACAGGTTGTGAAGTGACATCATTTTGAATTTGGGCACTACCGCAAACAGGATTAGGAAAGAAAGATCTAGAACTGGTCTCCAAGAATTTTCTTTCTTTGGCACTAGGAACATCTTTGAAGAAAAACTCTTCCCCACCTGAGAAGGAAGAACCATGTGAGGAAGAACCGGTGGAAACAAAAGAGTTTGATCTGGGGGATGAAGAATGACCCCCCTGGAAAGGAAGAATTTCCTCACACTGTCATCTGTAACCTTGATGAATAATTTTCAGAACCCATTTGTCTGAAACTATCTATTGCCAAAGAGAAAAATGGAAATTCAGACTTTCTGGAATGAAAAAAGGGACCAAGTTCGGAGGGGTTTCATAAGGTCTCTTGAACAGTCATTCAGACTTGTTGGGCTGTCCTGGTTTTGGGAGTGTCAAGACATCTTTTTGAAACATCCTTGCCATTTCTTCTTAAACATCTGTTAACTAGTATTTTGTTGACATTGTTTCTTTGTTTTTTGCCTAAATTGGATGACGAGATAGAAAATCCCTTGGAAATTTTGATGAAGGTTGGCAGAAATATCTTAGAGATTCCTTAGATCAGTTTGCCCCTTTCATCACACTCACCTCTGCAGCAGAAAGGCCAAACACTAAATGTCTATTCAAGGGAGAATTTAAAATCTTATTTTTAACATCATCATCTGGAAGGTTCTAGGAATGCAGACATGCAAACCTCCTCAAAATACTACTAGTAGCCATAACCCTGGGAGAAGTATCAATAGCCATACACACAATGTAAACAATGCGTAGTGACCTGTTCAGTAGAAGAAACAAAGTCATTTAAAGCACACGTTTCCTCATAAAAAGAAATTGTAGATAAAACATTCCTCACACTTTCACAATTTGTCAGAACAAACTTTAACATCTGAGCCAGACAATTCAAAATTCTGAAAATCAAAGTTGTAGAAGTATACACTTTTTCCTATACCTATCAATAATTTTTTTTCATTCTTATCCGTAAGTGCTTAGCAGCAATGGGATCAACTAAAGCTATAGATGAACAGTCAAATTTGGGAATAGTGTACTGAGGAACTTTATACATCTTATCTGCCTTTTAGAGGCAGCTGGCTGACTATCAGGAAAATTGCAGACAGTAACATATACACAGGAGTAATTGGTATAGGTTCTGGAAAATCCTTCTGTCCTGAAACTACTCTCCAAGCAATGTCCAATGCATCTGTGGTAACTGACTCCTTTGGAAGAGGAAGGGATAAGACGAGACAAGGATTTAGGGATATTTGCTGTATATATCATGAGAATAATAGATGCCATGAGACCCAAAGTTATGTTGCATTCCCCTCACAGTGACCAAAGTATGACTGGAAAACCTTAGAAATTGATCTAGCTATAGATGTATTTTTTTGTGAAAAAAAAAGCTCCCTGTACTCAGGTGTCAAGCCAACACCCCAGGAAAGCAATGGAGTGAGAAGGAGTCAAAAAAGACCTTTGAATTATCTCTTGGAATCCTAGATTATGTAACAGCTCTCTCAGCCAAGTGAGAGATTCCTAACACATTGAAAAAGTCTGAAAAGATAAGCAAAGCCATTTAAATATGGAACAATGTGGATACCCTACAGACTGTAATGACCTAACTGCAGCAAGACACTGTGAAAACGTTTGGTGCAGTGGACAGTCCATAGGGTAAGGCAGTGAACTGTTAATGAGATCTAAACACATGAAACCTTAAGAAATGTCTGAAGTCTGGATGGCAATGAATGTGATGATAATCATGTTTTAAATCTAGTGCTGGTAAGAAACTTGAATGAGGAAAAAAAGGAAACAGGCTGTGAAGTGACATCATTTTGAACTTAAGCACTATCACAAATAGGTCTGAGAAAGAAAGATCCAGAATTGGTACCTAGTATCTTCTTTCCTTGGCACTAAAAACATCGTTGAATAAAAATCCTTCCCAACCTGAGAAGGAGGAGCTGGTTCTATCACTCCCTGATATATCATGTGACGAAAGCCAGGTGGAAATAAAAGTCTGAGCTGGTGGATGAGGAATAAGCCCCTGGCAAAGAGGAATTTCCTCTCATTGTCATCTGTAATCTTAATGAATGATTTTCAGAACCCATTTGCCTGAAACTATCTGTTGCTAAAGAGAAACGTGGAGATTCAGACTTTCACGGCAGGTAAAGGGCTGCCAGGGTGGGAGGAGGGAACAAGGTCCCTTAAGTAGTTAAACTGACTTGTTGGACTGTCCTTGGTTTTGTGGTGTTCTAAAATTCTTTTTGAAACATCCTTGCTATTTTGCCAAAATTGGATGAAAGTTAGAGAACCCCTTAGAAAACTTAAAAAAAAAAAAAAAAAGATGCCAGAAAAATCTTTGAGATGGGATTCCCTGAATTAATTTACCTTTTTCATCACAATTTTGATCACCTCCCAAAGAAAGGAAGCAAAAATGGAATCTCCATCCAAAGGAGACATTAGAGTCTCATTATTCACATCCCCTTGGGAGGTTATGTGAGTGCAGCCAGGCAAACCTCCTCTCAACAGTACCAGAGACCATAGCCTTAGAGGAATCAAATAAGTCATACACTCACTGTAAACAGAGAGCAGTGGCTAGTACAACAGAAAAAAGCCAAACAATTTATAGCAGATTTTTTTTTCTCACAAGGAGAAACTGCAGTCCAAACATCCCTCACACTTCCCCAATTAGATTAAACATTAACATGTGAGCCTTTCAATTCAAAACTCTGAAAATCAAAGTTACAGAAGCTTACACAGTTTTTCTGAACCCATCAGTAATCTTCCCATCCTTATCAGAAAGATTAGAACAGTAATCAACCAACTATTTAGCAGCAGTAGGATTGACCAAAGCTATATCTGCTGGGTTTGTTTTCAAAAGAGTGTATTAAAACTTAAAGGCTGATGACGTTTATACATTCTGTCTGTCTTCACAGAGGCAGCAGGTTGGCTAGCAGGAAAATTACAGGCAGATAAATACATCCTCCAAAGCTGACAGAAGTGGAGGAATTGGTGAAGGCTCAAGAAATTTCTTTTGTAACAACTCATAAAATGTTCTGAGGGACTGAAAAACCTCAGTATACTCCCACCGAAAACACTGGCACATTCTGGACATAGTTACAAAGAGAGAGGAGCCCTCAAAGGAAGAATAGGAAACTGAACTCTCTCTCTGACTGAATCAGAAAACTGAAAAGAAACCTCTGTATCTTTCCCTTCATCTTCCTATCCAGAATCAGAATCTTGAATCTCTTCAGGAAAAGAGGTGTCCTTCTTTCTTTTACCAGAAAGCACTTATTAAGAAGTACCGGTAGCTTGAATAAAGCCTTGAGCCAGACCCAGTAAACTACTCACGTCTAAGGAAACTGGAGGAGTAAATAAGCTCAGTTTTCTGTTTCTTTCTGATAGATAAAATAGGGCCAACTGTGTTATATATGACAGTAGCAGCTTCCAAGGGATGGGCACAACATTCTGACAAAACAGGGAAGCCTTCCCTGTTCCCTCTCTCAGATCAGACAAGAGTGGCTCTCCCTTGTCCAGTGAGGAGACCCCAACAGCCTCAGAGGACATGGCTAACCCCTGGTCCTAGTGGCTGTAAGTGCTACACCAGAGAATCTGGAGTAAGAGATGAATAGTCTGAGGTACAACAATTGGCTTCAGCAGAGTCACCCACCTTCAACTGAGGCAAAATGCTGGCCTCCTGTGGTAGCAAACTTTGTTTTTTAACTTTTTCTTTTGTGGCTGGAAGAAGGACTGACCATGGGAGAGACAGTTTGCTCCATGGTCAAGCTGAAAATGGTGCTTCTTTCCCCGAGGAAAACAAGCAGCAAAAGTTTGTAAAAATTTAAAATCTTTAAAAGTAACTTTTTTGCACAAAAACACAGTAAAAAGCACTTTAAAACTTAGCTATACTCGGAAGGTAAAGTACACACAGTTTCTCCACAGAAAATATGGTTATCAAATACTTTATACAACTTTTAAAATGACAGGAAAAGAGCATTCTCATTTAAAAGTAAAATACAGTCTTCTGACAGTCTGTTAAAACACAACCTCCTAGCTTTAAAATAACTTTCCTAAACAAGAAAGTGTTAATAAACAAATATTTTTTTATAATGGATGGTTTTATCCCTGAAGGGGTCTACCTTGCATTACAGAAATTACACTTTACTGAACTTTAAAATGATGAGGCGACTACGTCAAAACCTACTTTAATGACAAGTCACATCACTGGAATTTTAATCTAGGAAAGGAAGCAGTTGGCCAACATGTCCTTTTCCCCACTATAGTGCGATCTCGGAATTGGTATATTTAGTTAGAGGGGACATGGGAAGGTGAGGGGGGTGAAGGCCCCACTTGGGTGGGTTTGATATGCTTCTGTGTGTTTGTTTTGTAATGCTGGCCAACTGCCTTCTTTCCCAGATTAATATTCCTGTGATATGACTTTTCATTAAAGTAGGTTTTCAGCATAGTCATCTTCTTCTTCTTTAGGCTTTTCCCGGTTAGGGGTCGCCACAGTGGATCACCTGTCTGCTCATGACTGGCAGTGGAGTTTTACGGTGTAGAGTTGCCAGCCTGGCACCCAACCTTCCATGGAAGGCACACACACGCATGCACTCACACCTAGGGCCAATTTAGAGTGTCCAATCCATCTACAGCATGTCTTTGGGATGTGGGAGGAAACTGGAGCACCGGGAGGAAACCCACGCGACCACAGGGAGGACATGCAGACTCCGCACAGAAGGCACCCCAGCCAAGAATCGAACCAGAGAACCTCTTTCTGTGAGGCGACAATGCTAACCACTGCACCACCATGGCCGCCCCTTTTCAGGATAGTCATCTCATCATTTTAAATTTCGCTAATAGGATCATAGGAAGTTATGAGGCTAATGGCTCCAAGGCCCTTACAAGCCTAGCCAAGTTCAACCCATGTTCCCTGCCTAGAGGGGTCTATATTATAACCTCAAAGCATTAGCTCTCCGAACACAAAATGACTGACCCATAAAATGTGAAAGCTGAAAACTGCAAACAGCCACTTCCGTGAATTTTTTCACAGGGAAACAATTTGCTTGGCCGCTATCAGAAATTTGCCCTTATCTCCAATGTAGTGTGATCTCCTAGTTGGTATATTTAGTTAAGGGGGGTATGGGGGACAAATCCCGACACTTTATTAGGGTTTGAAAGTTTGTCTGTTCGTCGGCCAAGCAAATTTTTTTCCCTGTGAAAAAATTTGTGGAAGTGGCCATTTGCGGTTTTCAGCTTTCTCTGTTTACAGGTCGACCTTTAGGTGTTTGGAGAGCTGACGCTTCAAAGTTATAATATAGACCCACTCAGAGGGACACAGGTGGAACACCCAGGGTGAATTTCTGGTTACCCATCCAGTTGTCTAATCTGAGCTTAAATAGGGCCAATGAGGGGCTTTTTTTTAACATGAATATGAACCTTGTTCCAAAGATGGGACAACCCCTGTGAGACAAATCTGTCTCTCCAGCAAGTTCTGTTGATGTCACATACCAGGTTAAGGTCCTTTGAGTGAGTGACCCATGTGCCATTTGACCTGCAATTAAAGCTTGAGAAGAGATTGCCCTATATGCAAGGCACAGGTCGCCTCTGAGCAATCGCTATTTCAGAGTAAAGTGACAATGATTTCAGTCTGTCCACATAAGACAGATCTTGAAGACCCTGAATTTTCTTTGCAAGGAACTTGTGTGGTCTCTCCAATTGCTGCAGGTGTTTGGAAAGGAACATAACAAAGGGAGCATTGTACTCTATTACTGGCCTGATGAGGGAAGAGTGCAGGGGAGTTATAACCTCTGTTTTCTGGAGGCAATGCCCTTACATGTAAAATTAACAATATAAAATGCCCTTCTTACCACATGGTGATCGATGTTAAGGTTGCTGTCAACCTGTGTGCCCAGATCTCTCACCACTGACTGTGTGCTTAGGGTATTGATATTGATGTAGTAGTTTGCAGGAACATTACCCTTGCTGAAGGGGATAATGCATTTGTCTGCATTAAGTTTAAGGCCATAACTTTGGCACTAGTCATTAGTCTGTGTAAGACCTTCTTGCAGGATGTTGACATTGCTAGGGGTGTCAAAGATAACTCCCAGTTTGCAGTCATCAGCAAACTTTGTTAGCCACAGTCCTTTAGTTTTAGCCTGTACTTCAGAGAAGTAGATTCTGAACAGTAGGGATCCCAGAACTGATCCCTGTGGAACACCACTGCTTATGGGTCTGCTGGAGGAGGTGGAGTTCCCTATTTTGACCATCTGAGTTCTATCAGTGAGCCAGTTGGCAAATCACATGACAATATATAGGTTGATACCCAGTTGGGTGAGTTTATCAATAATACTGAGTAGGGGATTGTGTCAAAGGCCTTGGCTAAGTCTAGGTAGGCCGTATGCACAGATTTGCCCATGTCTAGGGCTTTGGTGACTGTCTCAAAGGGGTCCACCAAGTTTAACAAGCATGATCTCCCTTTAACAAGCCAAACTGGGTGGGGTCCAAGATTTCCTATTTCTTTGTTAATAAGGTCCATGATGATTCATCCCATGGCCTTCCAGATAAGGCTGGTCAGGCTAATGGGGTCTATAATACCCAGGGTCTGTGAATGCTCCCCCTTTTTGCAAAGGGATAACAGTAGCTATTTTCCATTCTGCTGGGATGAAGCCAGTGCTTAGGCTGTGATCGAAAAGTGTGCTCAATGATGATGCTAATTCCTGTTTTAACTCATGTAGAACACAGCTCGAGATGTTACCTGGTCCCACAAAGGCTGTGTTTTTGGCCTTGGAGAGGGCATTTAAGACCTGCTCCTTGGAGGTACTGGGGGCAGGTGTTAGTGCTTTGGAGTATATGTGGCAGGGACAGGAGAGTGAAGTTTTTACAGAACCTGTCAGCCAACAGCTTTGCTATACCCACAGGTTTTTTATATATATATATATATATATATATATATATATATATATATATATATATATATATATATAGTAGCATTTTGAGGTTACAAATGTAACTAAAGAACAGTTTATGGTTATCCTTAGTTAGGGAAGCTAATCTGGATTGGTAGTTAGCTGTGGAGAACTTCACTAGGAGTCTGATTTGCTTGTTTAAGTTGAGGAGGGAGTGTTTACAGTTTTGAGACTGTTCCTTCCTACTCTTTGACAGCGATTTCCTTCTCCTATTATATAGCCTATTAACGGCAGTTGTCCACCAGGCAGGTTTGTTTTTCCTTGAAAATCTTGCGTTGGTTCTATCAGGTACAGAAGAGGCAATAAGGTTGTACAGGTGCTTGTATAAAGCATTGGTGTATAACTCAGCATAGGTGTCTGTTTCATCAGTGGGGGGGAGGGGCTATGAAGCTATTTATGCCATCACGTAAAAGGTTGTACTTGGCCTTGGAGAAATGTTTTGCTAAGGGTGGGGTCTTGTGTTATAGTTACTTCTAGCGAGACTGATTTGTGGTCAGATCTCACCAGGGATGGCCACACACTGGGGGTGGTGTAGCAGTCCCCCATGTTGGTGAGGGTCTATATCATATGACTGAAGTTCCAAAACTCTGAATCATTAAAGGACGAACTTTAATGACCAAAGTCTTGGAACTTCGAACACATATAAAAAAAAAAAAAAAAGTAAAAACAGTAAAAAAAAAATGCTTCGAGGATTTACAACTTCGATCATTAAAGTTCGTTCTTTAATGATTCGAAGGTGTAAGACTTCGATCATTTGGTGAGCACCAGGTCCAGGATATTTGAGTCCTTTGTGGGTGTGTCAATCAGCTGGTTCAGGGCATTGGAGTTAACGAAGTCCAGGAACCTTTGGGCAAGTGAGTTAGAACACATATAATTTACCCAGTCTATAAAAGGGTAATTAAAGTCACCCAAAACCAGGGTGTTAGGTTGTGTCTTGATTGACTCAAATAGATCCAAGTAGGCTGAGTGGATGTCCTGATTCATGGAGGGGGTCCTTTAGCTGGCAATGACTGGAAGGGGGGGTCTTACTTATTGATACACCACCTGCTTTAGTTCTCACGTCTTCAGTTTGTGGTCTGAATGTGGTGAAGGAAATGTAACCTGGTATAGCTGGGGTGCCCTCCACAGCCTTAAACCAGGTCTCGGTGACTGCACAAATGTCAGCATCTTCCAGGGTGTGGACTGCTTCCAGTGAATGCAGTTTCTGGTTTAGACTCCTAGTGTTTAGCAGCATAATCTTGAGGTTGTTTTTAGAGGGTATTTTTATGTCAGTTATTTTGTTCTTGTGACACTGACTAAAAAAGGCACTATGGGGATGGTAAGAGCCTTAGCCAGTAACCAAAAACCAGGGATGACAGATGAAGACCATCTCTGGCAAAGCAGTGAGGTCTGTCGACTATGTCATCCCAGGCTGACAGATACTGGATCCCCTTTTAATGACAGCAGAAACTAAGCCAGTTGTTGAAGTCAATCATTTTTGTTTGTATTGAGGTGTCATCCTAGGCAAAGGTAAAATGTTGTTTAAGGCTAGGAACATACCTGCCTGAGACACATAATCCAAGAGATCAGTCATGTCGCTCTTCATATAATCCAGTGAGGTACATCTCAAGTCATTCACACCAACATGGAGTCATAACAGTGTCTGTTGTTGAGAGACTTGAGTGCACGTGTGATGTGGCAAATCCTGGCACCTGACAGACAACTGACTACGACCTTTTCTTTATCCAGGCTAGTGAGGGGGACATCTGTGTGTCTCACAAATGAGTCACTTATGACTAAGATGTTTGTTTTTGTGTTATGCCTTAGGGGCTTGACTGTTGAGACATTGGTTTATGATATATTATCTGTACTATGTTCTGCAGAGGATGTATTATGTGAATTGTACTTGTGTTTACGTTTAGGAGGTCTCTGAAGTTTAGGTAAGCTTCTTGTAAGGACCTCCACATATGTAGGTTTATGTGTTGTTGGTTTGGTAGGTGCAGATGAGATGTGCTTGCTGACAAACTGCTTAGTATCAGAAAGAAAGACTGGTGGGCGAGAGAACCTGGATTCTAGGTTCTTGATATAGATGCATCTCTCACATAATGAATTTGTGTGGAATAGAAGAAGTGAGTTGTCAGTGTACATGAGGCAATTGCTACATTGCCTTAGGATGCCCATGTTGACCAGGCTGACTGGAGAAACTGTTGGAAATTGTCCATCCATAATGGTAGGTAAGTTGATGTGGTCAAAACCGGAAAAGACAGGAAGGAACAGGTAAAATAGAGGACAGGATCTGTGTTGGTATCTCAGGAGCTTCACTGAACGTATCACCTGACAAAGAGGGACAATCACAAGAACTCACTGATGGAGCACCAGCACAGTACTAGGGGAAAATTTGCAGGCAAAAGTGTTTGCGTCTATAACCACCAATGGTGCCCACCGCTGTGTGGCAGTGAGTGATGCACAAATGCGGTGCTATGTAACAAATGAGTACAAACTGATCTAAACAAATTAGCCAATAAAAACACTCAAAAGTGAGCCCTGATCCAGCAACCTTTAATCAGATGAGTTCTAAATGCACACTCCTGCTGCTAGGGTGCAGGGGAACCCTCTCCAACAAAAGATGGCCTGGTTTAGTGCTCTAGTTATACAAACAGAACTAGATTCAGCAGGTCTGAATCTAGTCTATGCTACAGCAAATAAAGTGCAACAATTAAAAAAAAGTTCAAATAAGCAGTGATATGGTAAAAATGCAGTTCAAAAGTGCAATATGCAGTGAAAAATTCTACTTAAGTTTTGCAGAAGTCAGCAGATAACTTAGATTTTCTTAATTTCTAATGCAAAGTAGACCCCCTGAAGGGAACTTATATGCTCAGCAAAGGAACAGCCCAAGCTGATCATCAATTTGTGAAACCCCCAGAGAGGCATACTCTTCAGCAGTAGGAAAGCTCTCAGCTCAACTCAAACTGACTAATGTTTTGGGCACATTTAAGGTGCCTGAAGCTTTGGAAGCTGGCCAGCTGTTATATACTATGCAGGATATAACCCATACAGCTTATGCAGTGATCAGTAGGAAGAACATTTATCTTTTCCTGCTGCTTACAAGTTGTTGGGAAAGGTTTTTATTCAAGGAAATTAACTGACTGGTTTAGCCAGAAACCTAGATATTGAAAGGATATGGTTGTTTCTATTGTAGTACCATTGAGATCAGAGATGTTAAGAGTTTTAGGAGTTTTCTTCAGCTTTAGTGAGGTTCCAAATGTCATATTTTTTTTGGTTTGGAGGGGTTTGTTTAGCCAAGAGTTGAAGGAGTGGAGTTAATTCTGAAGGTGGGTTTTAATAGTTGAATCAAACAAGAAGCAGCTTATTAACAAAACTTTAATATTTTGCACTTTGTGCACACACACCCACACACGCAAACACACACACACACACACACATATATATATATATATATATATGTATATTTATCATACCGGTCAACTGTCCAGATTTTTGCCTCATATTTTTGGTCTGTTTATCATAAAGTTGTGTTTTTCTAGCAAATCACTGAGGATAGAAGTCAGAAAATAATGATATATGTTTGAGTTTCAGACTTCACACCTTCAGAAAATTCATGTTAATGACAAATTTGTTATTCTATGTACTTTCTAAGTTTCTAACAGCAATATTTAAAAGTTGTCTCTATTTTCTGGCCTTTGTCTTCCCATTATTTATGGATTTGTCCAGACTGAGATATATTTCATATATATATATATATATATATATATATATATATATATATATATATATATATGTGTGTGTGTGTGTGTGTGTGGTATTGTATAAGGAAGTCGGGAGTGTCAGAGAAGTATGTAAGAGTGGTACAGGATATGTACGAGGGTAGTGTGACAGTGGTGAGGTCTGCGGTGGGAGTGACAGATGCATTTAAGGTGGAGGTAGGATTACATCAAGGATCAGCTCTGAGCCCTTTCTTATTTGCAATGGTGATGGACAGGTTGACAGATGAGATCAGACAGGAGTCCCCATGGACTATGATGTTTGCAGATGACATTGTGATCTATAGTGAGAGTAGGGAACAGGTGGCGGAGACCCTGGAGAGGTGGAGATATGCCCTAGAGAGAAGAGGAATGAAGGTTAGCAGGACTAGGTCAGAATATATGTGTGTGAATGAGAGGGAGGATAGAGGAATGGTGTGGATTAGGGAGTAGAGGTGGTGAAGGTGGATGAGTTTAAATACTTGGGATCAACAGTTCAGAGTAATGGTGAGTGTGGAAGAGAGGTGAAGAAGAGAGTACAGACAGGATGGAGTGGGTGGAGAAGAGTGTCAGGAGTGATTTGTGACAGACGAGTACCGGTAAGAGTGAAAGGGAAGATCTACAAGAGGGTAGTGAGACCATCTATGTTCTATGGATTGGAGACAGTGGCATTGACAAAAAGACAGGAGTCAGAGCTTGACGTGGCAGAGTTGAAGATGTTAAGATTTGCACTAGGTGTGACGAGGATGGACAGGATTAGGAATAAGTATATTAGAGGGTCAGCCCAGGTTGGAAGGTTTGGAGACAAAGTCAGAGAGGCAAGATTATGTTGGTTTGGACATGTGCTGAGGAGGGATGCAGAGTATATTGGGAAAAAAGATGCTAAGGATGAAGCTGCCAGGTAACAGGAAAAGAGGAAGGCCTAAGATAAGGTTTATGGATGCGGTGAGAGAGGACATGCAGGTGGTTGGTGTGACAGAGCAAGATACAGAGGACAGGAAGAAATGGAAACAGTTGATCTGCTGTGGCGACCCCTAATGGGAGCAGCCGAAAGAAGAAGAAGAAGAAGAAGATATATATATGTGTGTGTGTGTGTGTGTGTGTGTGTGTGTGTGTGTGTGTGTGTGTGTGTGTGTGTGTATGTGTATGTGTGTACACACACACACACACACACGTATATATAAGATAGATTCATAGAATCAAACTATTGAGTCTTGCAATCATTACGTCTTGCTAATTCTCACTCTACACTGTATCTCCCCGTCAAAGAGGGCTAGGCCAGTCAAGCTTAAAGTGAATTTTTGAGTCCTCATCTAATTATCCAGGTCCAGTTTGAAGAAAGATAGTATATCACACTGCTTTGTTTGCATGGGAAGGATATTCTACAGCTGAAGGAGATACTGAGTAATGAAGCTGTCTCCAGCTTGTTTTATTGATCTGTTGAAGCAGGTTTAAATCTTTTGTTCTGTTATTTGTGTGACTGATTTGTGAAGGTACAAGAGAGTTCCTGGACTACTGAGTGACTGATTACATGGAATACAAGGCATAGGTCTCCTCTGAAGAGCCTGTAATACACAGAAAATAAGGTCGGTGCTTCTAGTCTTTTCTGGTAGCTTACAGATTTTAAGAATTTGATCCTGTTTGTTAGGACCCTCTGAGATCTTTCCATGTTTCTGATACATCTGATGAGCTGCATCCCAAAAGGAGTGTTTTATTCTGTAACTGGTCTGATTAGTGAAGAATACAAGGGGAGAGTAACAGCTTTAGCTTTGAATGATAGTCTCCTGGCAAACAGCTGTACAAAGTAGCAAGATTTCCTGACAACTATTGCTACATTGTGATCAAAGGAGGGAGAATTATAAACATAGGCCCCTAGGTCTTTACATTTTCATTTTGAAGTGGGGGTATTGTCACTGCTGGGGAGAAGTTTGTCTTCCAAATGCAACAATACTATATTTTTTTAGCATTTAATTTAAAACTACTTTTAACACACCAGCCATATATAACTGCAAGTTTCTGCTGGAAAGCTTCTGTGTCAGAGGGGGATTTGATAATGACTCCCAGTTTGTGGTCTTCCACAAACCTGGTTTGACAATAGTCTTGGTTTTTAGTCTGTAGATCACAGAAGAAAACACTGAACAAAAGTAGTCCCAGCACTGAGAGCTATTCTCTGATGCTGTGGGTTCTGCCTTTTATCCAGTTTGCTGCCCATTTTATCACACAGGGGTCTATCTGTAATCCATTTAGTTTACTAATAATGTTAGTATGGGGAATTGTGTCAAATGCCTTGGCCAAATCAGGGCAGGCTGTGTGTACAGAGTGATCTCTGTCAACAGCTTGTGTTACCTTTCGAAGTTTAACATGTTCATTTCACAGAATCTATATTTTACAAAATCAGTTTGCTGTAAATCTAGCCTGATGATATTTTTTGATGCCTGTTATTAATCTGTTGTGCTGTAACATGTTCCATGACCTTACAAATGAGACCTGTCAGGCTGATAAGCATATAGTTTCTGGGGTCAACAGTAGGTCATCTTTTATGGAATGCCATCACCAGTGCTGGCACCATACTTCCAAGTCTGTAGCCAGGCTTCTGCTTAAAAGCTTATGGAAAAGTTTAACAAACAATCCGGAACATTGCCTGGTCCTAAGGAGGAAGATATCTAAGTTTTGGCCTGCACTTTCAGTACATGTTCTTTAGAGATGATGGGGGCTTTCGGGAATATAGTTATTACAGAGTTTTTGGATAGTCATCTCAGGAGTGAAAGTTGCACTAAATTTATTTGCTAATATATTGGTAATGTCCACCAGGTCAGAATAGATTTTACAGTAGAATAACAATGTTGTACATACATTTAAAAAGCTAAGAAACAACATTCATCTAATTAGAGTATGATTTGCACATGTCCTTGGATTCAGATGACAACTCAAGTTCATGGGCTGTCTTAGTTGATCAAATATCTTTTTTAAACTCTTAGTCAAATTCCTAATATTTTTCTTGATGTGGGAGAAGGAGATATCTTGATCAGCTGTTTATGTAGGTGGACCACCAGGGTGTTGCTTTTAAATGTCTCACTATATCTGGATCTAGAGGAACTGCTAATTATGTACATTTTACGTGGTTATAAAACTGCTTTGTGATTCTCTCTGTTGAGTCAAAGTCTGGGGGGATGATAAGTCAGTGAATTTTGAGAAATTATTATACACTTGTAAGTACCAGGCAAGAATATTTTGTCCTGTAGTATGGCTGGTAACAATCTGGCCTATATAGTTTTTATTTCTTGTATCTAAAACTTATGACCATATCCTACGTTGGAGGTATAGGTACATAATTCAACTGATGGGCAGTTAGTCTCCCAGAATAATGGTGTTCTTTTTTTATGGTGAGTTCATCCATGACATATAAGAACCTGATATTAACTTTTGAGGTCATGGAGGATGTCCTACAGGTAAGCTGGGACTTTAGGTGGTACACACAGCCTACCTAGACCTTGCAAAGGTCTTTGACACCATTCCCCATTCTGGTATTATAGACAAGCTCACCAGCCTGAGCATAAACCCCTACATCACAAGATGGATTGCCAACTGGCTCATGGACAGAACCCACATGATAAGAGTTGCAGGAGCTAGGTCTGACTCTAAACCGGTTACAAGTGGCATTCCCTAGGGCTTAGTCCTAGGACCCCTCCTGTTTGGCATATACTTCTCAGAGGTACAGGCAAGCACAGGAGGACTATGGCTGACCAAGTTCGCAGACGACTGCAAACTAGGGGCTATAATTGACTCTCCGGCTGACACAGACATCCTCCAAAAGGGTCTCGCTGAGACAGACACCTGGTGTCAAAATCATGGCCTCAAGCTAAATGCCAAAAAGTGCATAGTCATCCCTTTTGGAAAAAACAAAGTACCCACAAACTACCACATAGGTGGTAGTCCCCTAAATACGGAAGACATAGTAAGGGATCTGGGGACCCAAGTAGATAGTAAACTCTTCTTTGATAATCACATTGCCAAAGTGGTTAGAAAATCCATCTACGTGGCACACCTTATCACAAAAGGGTTCGCATCCAGATCAAAAGAGGTCATTGTGCCCCTCTACTCTTCGCTCATCAGACCCATCATAGAGTACAACGCCCCATTTGGGATGTATCTTACAAGACACCTGCAACAGCTGGAAAGACCACAGAAGTACCTCACCAAGAGGATCACTGGCCTCAAACAGATGCTCTATGCAGCTCAACTGAAGAAACTCCAGCTGTACTTGGTTGCTTACTGCCTACTCAGAGGTGATCTCTGCCTGACATACAAGGCCATGTCCAACCCAGAACTGAAGGACATGCTCCACCTAAAGAAAAGCTTATCCCCTTGAGCCACATGCTCTAGGGATCTAAACCTCACCAAAACAATAAATAGGACATGCTGCATTAACTGGGAAAACTACTCATGTACCAACTCTTGTGCTCATCGTTTTCTGGAATTCATAAATTCCAATGCTATGGATCAACTTATCCACACCCCCACCTGGGGCAGCAATATCCTAGACCTGGTTATTACCAACATGGGCAACCGGTGCTCCACACCAGAGGTCAATTCCAAATTGGTCAGATTTGACCACAAGCTAATCACCCTAGACAACCACATCCCTCCCCATCCCCATTGGGGAAACTACAGTAAAAAATTTCTCCAAAGCCAACTTCATGCTTAAGACAGAAGTGACAAACTTCATCACGACACCCATGCTGACGGACAATAGAGGTATGACTGCTGAATCCTACACAAATGCACTTTATAAGCACTTACACGAGTTCATGGATTGTGCAATCCCTAACAGAACCAAGATGCTATCCTCCAAAAAAGAAGCCAATCTGGTGGTCCCCTGCCATAAACAAACTCTACAACAGAAGAAAGAAACTGTTGCAAAAAAGAGTAAAATCCCATGATTGGAGAAACTCCTGGTCAGCCTCAGTAAGAAGCTGAGATCCCTCATAAAATCCTCCAAAGCTAGTTATGAAAACAAAATTGCCACTGACTCTAAAGACAGCCACAAAGCATTCTATAGCTATGTCAAAAATCTCAAAGGCAACACTCAGATCTGTTCTGAGTTACATCACAATGGTACTAAATATACAGAACCAACTGATATTGCGAACATCCTGGCAGATAGGTTCAGTGCTAACTTTACCCCCCTGTCATCCCCTAAAGGGCCCATCTCTATACCAGAAGAATGCAAAGTTCCTGTAATCACGGCTGCACAGGTAAAAAACACACTATCCAAAGCCAAGAGCACAGCATCCATGGGACCTGACAACATCCCAGGCTGTGTTCTACATGAACTACAGAATGAACTGGCACCCCACCTAAGTACCATGTTCAATCATAGCCTCACCTCAGGCTATGTGCCCACTGAATGGCGCACAGCGACAGTTATCCCACTCCACAAAGGGGGAGCCACCACAGACCCTGGAAACTACCACCCCATTAGCCTAATGAGCCTGGTCTGCAAGGCTATGGAACATATCATCATGGAACTTATAAACAATGACACTGGTAATCTCAAAACTCAGGACCCCACCCAGTTCGGGTTTGTAAAAGGCAGATCATGTCTCCTAAACCTGATAGACTTCTTTGAAGCAGTCACCAAAGCCGTAAATGAGGGTAAGGTGGTTCACACAGCCTATCTAGATCTCGCCAAGGTTTTCGACACCATCCCCCACTCTGGAATTATAGATAAACTCACTAAACTAAGTATAAATCCCTATTTCACAAGATGGGTTGCCAACTGGCTCACTGACAGAACCCACACTGTGAAAGTAGCAGACTCCAAATCCAACTTCAAACCAGTGACAAGTGGAGTACCACAGGGTTCAGTCACGGGTCCTCTCCTGTTTGGTATCTACTTCTCTGAAGTACAGGCCAACACAGAAGGTCTTTGACTAATGAAGTTCGTAGATGACTGCAAACTAGGAGCCATAATCAAAACTCCAAAAGATGTGGACATCCTACAAAAGGGCCTTGCTGACAGATGCCTGGTGTCAAAGCCATGGCCTCAAGCTCAATGCCAAAAAGTGCATTGTCATCCCTTTTGGTAAAAACTCTGTACCCATGAACTACCACATAGGCGGTAGTCTACTTAACACTGAAAGTGTGATAAGAGACCTTGGGACACAGGTGGACAGTAGTCTCTCCTTTGATAATCACATTGCCACAGTAGTCAGGAAATCCTTCTATGTGGCACACCTCATCACAAAAGGTTTCTCATCCAGGAAAAAAGAGATCATTGTTCCCCTCTACTTGTCACTCATTAGACCCATTATAGAGTACAATGCCCCTTTTGATATGTACCTCACAAGACATCTACAACAGCTGGAAAGGCCACAGAAATACCTCACAAAGAGGATTACTGGCCTCAAACAGTTGCCGTATGCAGACCATCTCAAAAAACTGCAGCTTTACTCCGTCGCATATCGCCTACTCAGAGGCGATCTCTGCCTAACACACCAAGCTATGTCAAACCCAGAGCTTTTAGACATGCTCCACTTAAAAAAATCCCAATCCCTACGAGCTACACGCTCTAGGGACCTAAACCTTGTCACCACAATAAACAGAACATGCTGGAGGGATAGATTCCTGTCCCAGAGACTTCCCATATTCTGGAACAAACTACCTATCTATATCAAACAAAGCTCCTCATTAGCACTCTTCAAGAAAAATCTTGATGACTGGATGGGAGATAGCAAATTCACCCCGGGGATCACTTCTGTGGTGCTGCTCGACAGTGGCACAGGAAAATAATTTTCTTGGGTGGCGAAAGCCAGGGTACCTTTGGCTAGGCTTTTTTAGGCCCTAGGGCCAATAGCCTAGTACCTACCTATGAACCTATGAAGGGATAGATTCCTGTCACAGAGACTTCCCATGCTTTGGAGCAAGATTCCAATCTACATTAGGCAGAGCTCCTCGCTAACACTCTTCAAGAGAAACCTTGACGAGTGGATGGGAAACAGAAAGGTTACCCCGGGGATCACTTCAGTGGCTGTGCTGGACAGAGGCACAGGGAACTAATCTAAGGGGGCGGCGAAAGCCAACACATTCTGGCTAGGCTTATAAATGCCTTTGGGCAGATAGCCTAGTACCCACCTATGAAGCTATGAACCTATGAGCAGGGAAATGTTAGCATTTGTGTTTCCTGAAAAAATTAAAAGGTTGATTAGGAGAATATATGAGAGATCGGAAGCAAAAATTAAAGTGGGTGGGGTCCTCTCTGATCATTTCTGCTTGAGCAGAGGAACCAGGCAGGGATGTCCTTTTTCCCCTTTATTATTTGCATTATATTTAGAACCATTGGCAAAGAAAATAAGGGACTCAGAAATTCAAGGATATAATTGGTATGGTAGTCAAGAAAAGCTGTCTTTATTTGCAGGTGATACTATTTTGTACTTGACAAGATCGTGGAGGATGTCCTATAATATGTGATAAATGGATAGTTGATTTAGTTTAGTGTGATTTGGAGTTTAATATGTTCCATTTGTGGATCTATGGAAATCTGTCTAGAGGTGTTACAGTCTATGAGAAATATTTACATGCTACCACAGTTGCTATTGTATGTATGGCATGGTATGTGATAAACCCAGGTATGGAGGGAGTGCTTTCTGGGCATTTAAACCATATTTCAGTGATTAGACATAAATTGATACATTCCAAATGTGGGAGTGCTTCAAGGTCAGGCACCTTGTTGTTTAGACTTCTGACATTGAGCAATGTCACCTTAGTTTAATTCTGTTTTATTACTCATGCATTTGCTATATTGGAATGTTCATGAACTGAACTGAACTTTGCCTAAAAGGGCATTATGGGGGCAACAAGGGGTTTAGCCAGTATGCAGAAGCCTTTGAAAAAAGAAGTGCAGACTATTACTTGCAAAGCAAGTAAGACAGTCAAGCATCACATACTGGATCCTACTAGAATGACACCAGTTGTTTGGTCATCTGTTGAAACCAACCACGTTTTCTTTGTACGAAGGCAGCATTCATGGAGAAGGGAGATTCTGCTCAGTATCAGGGACTTTTCTGCATTTGTGGCATGCATAGAGAGCTCAGAGATGACTTTTCACCCCAAGTCATTCAACCCCACATACACAAATATTATGCTGTAATTATATTCGCCTGGTGCAAGTGCCCAAAGAGCCCTTGAAACATATGAGATCTTGGTATCTGAAAGGCAACTCATTGTCACTCTGTTTTTGTCCATCCTTGTGAGTTGGTAATCTGTGAGTCTCATGATGGATTCACCAATTATTAGAACATTTTTGTTAGTAGAGTGGTCTTGTATACTGGAATTGAGGCCTTTTGTCACATGGTGACCCTTTGTTAAAAATGAATATTACGTAATGCGATATTTGATTTTGATTTTTGTCAAAACGTAATCCTTATGCGTCTAGGAGGCTTAAGTAACGATTTGCTTACAGTGACAGTGCTTTGAATTTCTAGTACTTCTGTATTTCATAGCATAGGCTGGATTCAGATTTGCTGAATCTAGGCTGTTTGGTATTACTTAAACACTAAAGCCAGCCATCCTACATTGAGAGGGCCCTCCTACACCTTTGTCGCAGAGGTGTGTAGCCCAGGACCTGTCTGAGTTGGGGATTGCTGGAAAATGGCTCAGTTTTGGGCTTTCCTTTTGGTTAATTCATATTAAAACTGTTTAACTTTGCTTATGTTTAAACCTCAAGTTTGTGCTGCGCACCTCACTATGGGGTTTAGCACTGCCATGTAAAGATGCAAATGTTTCGAAATACAATTTTCCCTTGATATCTGCTAGAGAACCCTCCTTAGCTTCACTGCCTCTCTGTGTGCAATGTAGATGTGCATTAGTACCTAGCAAGCAACTCAGTTGTGCATTCTGAGGTGCTGATGTCTTCCACCCTTCGCCCTCCACAGAATGGTCGCCTTTGTTAATCTCGTAAGCAAACCCTGGTCCATCTAGCCCATCTCTACTAGTTACTACAATATATACGCACCGTAGTACATGGACAGTTTCCCACCATTTCTCCAGCCAACCTGATTGACATGGGCATCTTGAGGCAATGTAGTAATTGCCTCATGTATACTGACAACCATCTGCTCCTAAAGCAAACAAACACAGCATGTGAGAGATATAACTATACCATGAAATTAGAATCAGTTCCCTCACATAACAATATACAAGACATATAACAGGTTGTCATCACACACAACTCCTCGCTCACACAAGATAAAGTCAAGACACATAAACCCATATGCATGGGAGGTATTCACAAATAGCCTACCAAAAGACCCTAAACCTCCTAATCACAAACAACATACACATATTTCCACATGAACAGAATCCACCACTACACATAACAACACACATATCAGTGTCTCAACAATTAATCCACTAAGGCAAAACACCTCAAAACCTAATGTTCCGGTCATATGTGACTCAATAATGAGACACACAGATGTTCCCCTCACCAGGATGAACAAGGAGAAGGTCATGATCAGCTGTCTGTCAGGTGCCAGGATCCGTCAAATCACGCAAGCACTCAAGTCACTCAGCAATAAGTCATAGTACAACAACTCTGTCATAGTACAGGTTGGTGTGAATGACTTGAGACATACCTCTCTGCACTATATGAAGACAGACATGACCAAACTCTCAGATTATGTGTCCCAGGCAGGTATGTCCCTAGCTCTAAATAGCATTCTACCTTTACCTAGGATGATGCCAAAATACAGACAAAGAATGATTGATTTCAATAATTGGCTTAGCTTCTGGTCTCACTCCAGGAAGATCCAGTATCTGTCTGCCTGGGAAGACATGGTTGACAGTCCACACTGCTTTGCCAGAGACAGCCTTCACCTGTCTCCTTAAGGCTTTCAGATACTAACAAAGATGCTTGCTTCCTCATAGTGCCTTTCTAGGCAATGTACAAACAACAAAACATCCAATGTAAAGAAATCCACTAAAGACAAACTCAAGGTCATGCTGCTTAAAGCTAGGAGCTTAAACAGTAAACTGCACTCCTTGGAAGCAATCTTCACCTTGGAAAATGCTGATCTTTGTGCAGTTACTGAGACTTGGTTCAAGGCCACTGAGAGCTCCCCGGCTGTACAAGGCTACAATGCCTTTCATACGTTCAGCCCCCAAAATGAGCATGAAAGAACCAGAGGGGGATGTGGTTTGGGAGGGTGGCCTAATGGTGAAGGTGTTTGCCTTACAAACACAAGGTGTAGGGTTTGAGTCTCACAAGGGATAATTGGCTAGGCTTAAAATGGCCCACAAGGGCAATTAGCCTAGTACTAATCTATGAATCTATGAATCCATCTTCATTAAATCCAAATACACCTCACTCTCTTGAGCTATTCCAGGTCCAATTAACTACAGGTGAAATACCCCTCCACATCATCACTAGGTACAGGTCCCCTACTATGAACCAGAAGAAGCATACCACCTACCTGGACTTCCTAGAGTCACTCAGTATACAGCCAAATATCTTGGTCATGGAGATTTCAACTATCCTTCCATCGACTAGATGAGTAACATGAGTACAAACACGATTGCTATGAGGTTTCTGGACTTTTTTAATTCAAATGCCCTGGAACAGTTGGTCTGCAGCCCCACAATGGGTTTAAATGTCATGGAACTAGTGTTCACCAACATGGGGGTCACTGCACTACCCCCTGTGTGTTGCCCTCCCCCAATAATGTAAGAGCATAAATCTGTCTCATTTGAAATAAAGATCAAACCTGACACCCCCACAGGAGTAAAAAACTGACAGATTTCTCCAAAGAAAACTATTGCCTACTAAGCAATGGTAAAAAAAAAAGTTTCAAAGCCCCTGCCAACAAAGCCAACAATTACTCCTATGCAGACGAATACACAAATGTCCTATACAGCCACTTAAATAAATGCATTGAATCAGCTGTACCCAACAGGAACAAACCTAGGTCTTCCCGAAAAAACAAGCCACCCTGGTGGACTGTAAGTATAAATAATCTATAGAACAAAAGAAAGCAACTGATACCTAAGAACAGGAGGGAACTTACTCAACAGAGGAAGAATACCCTCTACAGCTTGAACAAGCAAATCAAATATTGTTAAGTCCTCTAAGGCTAGCTACAAGTCTAAATTAACAGCCCTATCTAAAGACAATCATGAGGCATTCTTTAGCTACATTCAAAACCTAAAAGGGAATCCCCAGCTGTGTGCCAAATTTATCCACTCACACTGAACCTGAGGAAACTGCCAACCTGCTAGCCAACAGTTTTGTCATTAACTTCACCCCACCTATCCCCACTAGACACACCCCAAAGCATTCTTGACACCAGTCCACTACCAAGTATATCCAAAGAACAGGTCATACATGCACTCTCCAAGGCCAAAAACATGTCTATGGGACCAGATAACATCCCAGGCTGCTTACTAAACCATCTAAAACAAGACCTAGCAGAAACACTCATCACTCTCTTTAACCATAGCCTGAGAACCAGCTTTGTCCCGGCAGAGTGGAGAACAGCAACAGTAATCCCCTTGCACAAAGGGGGTCCATCAACTGATCTTGAGAACTATCGACCCATAAGCCTAACCAGGCTTATCTGCAAGGCCATGGAAAGAATCATCATGGAACTTATCCACAAGGACAGAGACAATCTTCAAACCCTTGACCCGACCCAGTTTGGTTTCATCAAGGGTAGATCTTGCTTATCAAACCCAGTGGACTTTTTTGAGAATGTCACCAAAGCCCTGGATGAGGGCAAAACAGTACATACTGCCTATCATGATTTAGCCAAGGCCTCTGACACAATCCCCCATTCAGGTCTCACACAGAAACTCTCCCAGCTGGGGATTAACCCATACATTACTAGATGGATAACAGACTAGCCTACCAACAGAATGCACACTGTCAAAGTTGGGGAGTCCACCTCCACCAATAGACCAGTTACCAGTGGGGTACCACAAGGATCTGTGCTGGGCCCTCTACTGTTTGGAATCTATTTTTCTGAAGTCCAGTTGAAGGTAGATGGCCTGTGGCTTGCTAAGTTTGCAGATGACTGTAAAGTGTGTGCAGTCATAGAGTCCCCCAATGATGTTAACATATTACTGAAAGGGCTGACACAGATAAATGATTGGTGCTAAACTCACAGACTAAAACTTAAAGCAAAGAAATGCCTCATTATCCCCTTTGGCAAAGAAGTAGCCCCTGCTGATTATGATATAGATAGCACCTCCCTAAACCCAAACTCAGTGGTGGGCATCACATCCAAGACCGGGGGGGGGGGGGGTTACAGCTCCATTGTACTTGATCTTTATCAGACCATTCATTAGTATAATGTATGTACCTCATCAGATACCTGCAGCAACTGGAAAGACCACAGAGGTTTCTAACCAAAAGAATCCAGGGCCTCCAAAACATGACATGCATGGAAAGAATGAAAAATCTGTCACTGAACTCTGCATCATACAGGCTGCTGAGAGGTGATCTGTGCCTGGCCTAAAGAGCAGTCTCAGACCCTGCCCTAATGGAAATGCTGCACATCCACAAATCAAATGGGGAAAGAATAACTCACTCCAGGGATCTCAACCTAGCCTGTGACATTAACAGAACTTGCTGGACAGACAGATATATATCCCAGTGACTTCTGCTCCTCTGGAATAAGCTCTCACTCCATGTGAAGCAGAGCTCCTCAATGACTCTATTCAGTGCAACCTTAACAACTGGATGGGTGTCTGTAAATTCACCCCAAGGGTGGCACCTATGTCTCTCATGGACAGGGGCATTTGGTGCTGATCACAGAGTTGCTCTGCTAACCACCACCATCTAACTATGGTCAGTAAGGGTACTAAGGTTATTACACAGCTAGGCTTGTAATGGCCTTGGTCCATTAGCCTATTAACCTCTCACGAACCTATGGTATTTTATTATGTGTCAGGGTTGAGTGCACAATATGTGGTGTGTTACTGTGATGCTTACTTTCTGAGTTTTATTGGGAGAGTGAGGCCTCCATATCTCTTAAATATTTGCACCTCTCACAATAGAAGTTGGCACAGAGAGCTAAGGTTGTGAGTTTATGAGTTTTAGTTCCTGTGCTATAGGATTTGATATCCAAAGCCCAACCAGACAGTGCTCAGGGAAACTGGGAATTGGGGCTAGGCTCCTCAATGGTCCTCAGGACTGTAAACCCAGTTACCACCTATGAACAAACGAGTAATATGTGTTTAATAAGAGCTTGTTATCTGCGATCATAAGTCAGTTGCTACACTGCTTTAGGATACATAATGCTAAAGGTGTTCAACATAGGGGGATACAAGTGGGCTTACCTTCCATTTTAGCCAGTCTGAAATAAAACTTGATTTGATTTGATTTACAGAGAGCTGCAGAGCTTAGAGATTTACAGTCATAGGATCATAGGAGGTTACTAGGCTAACAGCCCTAAGGCCCTTACAAGCCTAGCCAAGTTCATCTCCTTTGCCAGTCTGTTAAGATTGTTATTAGTTAAGGGGTGGGTAGTATAATTACTTATGAATGTCAATTTAGCTAAATACATAACTTGGTTTTAAATACGAACATAAGCACAGCTTAGGAACCTTGTGAATATAAAAGTTATGTACTCACCATAACTATGCATCGGTGTTGTCTGTTTTCATTCTTCCTCAACCAGTGTGTCTTGGATCCATCCTCAGATCCAGCTCAGCCGCATTTACTTAGACTCTTGAGTCCAACTCTCGAGCTCCTCCCTTTGCCCATAATGCCTAAGATCCCTGTAATACCTCAAATCAAGTTTGCTGCCCCATAAAACAGGAGGACTAACCACAGCCCATATAAAAGGAACGATAAAGGAAAGATAGGGGCTCAAATAGGAACAGTGGTTCCAATGTCATTTGTCAGGTCACTCAGATGAAAGGTCAGGGGGTAAGGAGAAGGGGAAGTTGAGGAAGAATGAAAATGGACAACACAGATGCATAGTAATGGTGAGTACATAGCTTGTATATCTGATGCTTTCATTTTCATTCATCCCTTATGTGATTCATAGGTCCATAGGTAGGTACTAGGCTATCGGCCCTGGGGCCTATATAAACCTAGCCAAAAAATGTACCCTTGCTTTCACCACCAAAGAAAATTATTTTCCTGTGCCACTGTTGAGCAGATCCACAGAAGTGACCCCTGGGGTGAATTTCCCATTTCCCATCCAATCATCAAGATTTTTCTTGAAGAGTGCTAATGAGGAGCTCTGTTTCACATAGATAGGTAGTCTGCTCCAGAGTATGGGAAGTCTCTGGGACAGGAATCTATCCCTCCAGCATGTTCTGTTTATTGTGGTGACAAGGTTTAGGTCCCTAGAGCATGTAGCTCAGAGGGATTGGGATTTCTTTAAGTGGAGCATGTCCAACAGCTTTGGGTTTGACATAGCTTTGTATGTTAGGCAGAGATCGCCCCTGAGTAGGCGATATGCGATGAAGTAAAGCTGTAGTTTTTTGAGATGGTCTGCGTAGGGTATCTGTTTGAGGCCAGTAATCCTCTTTGTCAGGTATTTCTGTGGTCTTTCCAGTTGTTGCAGATATCTTGTGAGGTACATACCAAAAGGGGCGTTGTACTCTATAACGGGTCTAATGAGTGATGAGTAGAGAACAATTACCTCTTTTTTACTGGATGAGAATCCTTTTGTGATGAGATGAGCCACGTAGAAGGATTTCCTGACCACTGTGGTAATGTGATTATGAAAGAAGAGACTACTGTCCACCTGTGTCCCAAGGTCTCATCACATTTTCGGCATTAAGTAGACTACCAGCTATGTAGTAGTTCATGGGTACAGAGTTTTTACCAAAGGGGATGACAATACACTTTTTGGCATTGAGCTTCAGGCCATGGCTTTGATACTAGGTATCTGTCTCAGTGAGGCCCTTTTGTAGTTTGTCCACATCGTTAGGAGTTTCGATTATGGCTCCTAGTTTTCAGTCATCTGCAAACTTTGTTAGCCAAAGACCTTCTGTGTTAGCCTGCACTTCAGAGAAGTAGATACCAAACAGGAGAGGACCCAGGACTGAACCCTGTGGTACTCCACTTGTCACTGGTCTGAAGTTGGATTTGGAAGCCGATGGGACAGAGTCCCCAGTTACAAGAACTTTGGGTGGCTCTCATGGAAGGATATTCCAGAGTACCACCAAACCAAAGGCAGCTCTGCTTCTGGAGATCAAATCCATCTTGTAATGAGCAATGAAGTTATGAGCACAGGACCAACTGGCTGCAGCACAAATATCATCAATAGATGCTCTGGTCCAAAAAAGCAGATGAAGTAACCATAGATCTATTTGGCATGAGCTTTTGGAGGGCTGGGCAAAGACAGGCCTTATTGACTGCAAACAAACAACATGCTGTCTGTTATGTTAAACACTTTACTAAGGTAAGTAGGAAAGAAGTTGGGAAAGGTTTTCTCAACCTGTTCTAGGCAAAGGAGATGAACAACTGATCTATTTTTTTTCTAAAATCCTTTGTCCTATGGAGATAAAAACTAAGCTGTCTATGCACATCTAAAAGATGAAGCATGTATTCATCTTTATTAGGAAAAAAATAGGAATAAAACAGGCAAGTTGATGACGGTGATGTTGATGATGTTTGTCCCCAAATCTACTTTGGGCAGAAAGGAAGTATTAGTACATCATGTGACTCTATCTTTGTAAAAAGCCAAGTAAAGGGATTTTAAAGAGAGTGCTTGGAGTTCAGAAACTCACCTTGATGAAGTAATGGCCACTAGAGAAACTGTTTTCCAAAAAAGAAACTTGAGATCAGACTCTGAAGGTTTGAAAGGGATCTGAGTCAAACCCTGTAGTAACAGCATAAGATAAGAAAATCTTGTCCATTTACTCTTGTAAATCTTTCTAGTGGAGTCTTTTTGGGATGAAATAAATATCTGGTGGACAGGGGAGGAAAGCTTGGCTTGTCTGTCCATTAATGAAATTGGAGAAACCATGCAGTCAACTTGGGGCCTACAATGTCCAGATGTGTCATCCCTGAAGGATAAGAGATTAGATCTGGACTTGGGTCCAAAATCTAGGGTGGATTTATAAGATGAGACCACAGAAAGGGAAACCACACTTGATGAAGCCAAAAAGAGGCATTGAGGAAAACCTTACACTACAACCAAAGTGCTTTTTCCTGACAAAAATTGGGGATTAGAGGTAAGGGAGATAAGCATAAAGGAGACCAGAGGGCCAAATATGGACTAGAGCATCTCTCGGTGACTACCCCTGGGGGATCAGGACAAAGAACCTGATGTACTTGTTGTTGTAGGGAGAGGTGAATAGATCACAGCAAGGTTGACCCCATTGACACAAAATATTCTCCACCACTATCTGGTTGAGAGACCACTTGTGAGGCATGAGAATAGATCTGCAGAGTTTGTCTTCTAGCACGCTGAATTTCCCTGGGATGTGTGTTGCCATAAGAAAGTAGTTGGAGGAGATCACCCACTGCCACACACTCAACAAAGGGATAGAATCAGGATCCCCTCTGTTTGTTGATGTACTAAACTGCAGACATGTTGTCTATTTGGATAGCAATCGTCCCCAGAGAAAGGGAGTCCTGAAAGGCCTGCAATGCTAGGACGACCACCATCATCTCCAGGACATTGATATGCAGATTGGTCTCTTCTGGGGACCATGTGCCTTAGACCATCTGCCCCATGAAATGCCCCCTACACCAAATGCTGTGTCCATGGTCACTGTGGGTACCGGGGGGGGGACGTGGAAGCAGAAATGGGCATCCCTAACAAACTTAGTTGGACTGTACCCACCAAAGAAGAAAAATCTTGAAATACCAAGAAAATTGTATTGTAGATGACAAGGGCTGTAGAATAATTGACCACTAAAAAGATAGAGTCCATTGAAAAACAGGCATATGGATTCAAGCCATTGGGACCAAGGTAATAGCAGCCACCACTGATCATAAAGCCTGAAGGACCGGTTTTGCTGGGGAGATGGTTCTGAAAGAATTTGTCTCACCTGCAATCTTATGGACTATACTGTGTTTGCTGAAAGAAAGGCCAATTGACTGGTGATGTCCAGGCAAGCTCCTATAAACTCCAAGACTTGAACAGGATGTAGATCAGACTTTGCATAACTGACTGTGATTCCTAAAGACTAACATAATTGGAGTAAGTAGTTCTTGGCCTTCTCCAGATGTCTGGTTGAGGCGGTGAGGAGCCAGTCATCTAGGTAAGGAAACACTCTGAATCTGAGCAGTCTCAGGTGAGCTGCTACCACTGCCATACACTTGGTGAACACCCTGGGGGCTGTAGAGAGACCAAAAGGCCAGGCTCTGAACTGGTAATGACTGGCTCTCAGCTGAAAGCTCAGATATCTCTAGGAGCATCTGTTCATTTTGATGTGATAGTACTCGTCCTAGAGACTGATGGAGCACATCCAATTGTTCTTCTGTAGAAAAGGTTGAATGGACTGAACTGTGACCATCTGGATCATGGAGCTCCTTACAAACTAATTGAGATTGCTGAGGTCCAGAATAGGTATCAGGTACCCTGTCTTCTTTGGCATTAAAAAGAACCTTGAATAAGTTCCAAATCTTCTCTGGGCTGGTGGGACTTCTTGGATGACTTTTTTGCCTAGCAGCTTTTGAATCTCTAAGGCTGCTAACTCCCACTGACTGGGTGGAATGTCAGGGAGCTTTTTCTGTTTGGTTGGTGGGATTTACAAAAAAAGGAATGAAATAGCCTCTGGATATACTTTTTGCAACCAAAAGTCATTTTGATAGATGCCCAGGCTTCTGGGTGCAGAAATAAGCACCATCCCCACCCTGACTGTCTCAAGAGTAGAACAGTTGAGCAACCCTTCAGGAGCACTAGAAGGGTTTATCTGTGAAGGAATCTCAAAATCCTTGGTTTTGCAGACCATCTCTGCTATGAGGATGGCATCTTCCAATGGAACTTCCCCCTCTGCCTCTGGAGGAAGTTTCCCCTCGTGAGTCCTGGAAAGGACCTTGTGATTTTCAGAACCACATCTTTTTACCTCTGCTCTAATTCCTGAAAAATTATCTCTGCAGAGTAGAAAAATGTATTCCAACAGCAGACAAGGTCTTTCCATCTTTCTCAGAATGGGAGAGCTTTTCTTTCACCATTGAGCATATTTGAACCTGCCACCTGTGAGGAATCTTCTGCTGCATGAGGGATTAACCTCATGAATGTGTTGGAAATAGACTGAGGGGTAGCCAGTTGCAAACATAGCTGTCTGTACTCCTCCACTGACATGGACACAGGAAGAACTATGGAGAGTTCTTTAATCAAGTCTCTGTAATCTGGTGAAATGTGCCAAATAATTGAGCAACCATAGAGCAAAGGTCACTGAGGCATAAATGTGCTTTCCAAACCTGTCCTTCAACCGGGACTCTCTGTTAGGAGAGCAGACAGAAGAGCTCTGCTCTGCTAGCTCTTTTTTAGTGGTCACCACCAGAACCATGGTATCCACAGGAACTCCCTTACTCCAATGAGGCCTGTCTTTTATCAGAGCAAGAAATTTACTGGTGTAATGAGAGATGGGCTCCACGATATCCGGTTCCTTCCATGCATAGCGAAACATGAGATCTATGAAGTCATCCAGCAGAAAAGGGGAGTAACCCCAGATGTAGATGGGCCAGACATGAAGGCTTCTATGAACACTGACTCCTCCCAGGAGGAGGGATCAAAAGACCATCCACCTTTCTGACTAAGGATCTCTAGAATGTCTCCAAAGGAAACATCTTCTTGTGGAGACCTTTGGGTCCCTCCCTTCATCGAAGTCAATATCCTTGGTTAAAGATTCCTGAGGGGAATCTATGTGCCTCCTTTTGCATGACCTCTTCAGAGGGACCTCATCAGTGGGATAATCTGGAGAGGTATCAGAAGAGAGGGGATTTTCCTGAACAGGGACTGCCTAGCAGCTCGAATTGGCTGGCTGCCCCTGTGGAATAGACTGTTGAAGCTCAAATCTTGGATGTGAAGGAGGTAGATAGGTAGGATCTGAAGACAGTAGACTGGACTTTTGGGTAACAGAAAGCCCTCTCCTCTACCTCCAAGGCAGAAGGACCTGGAGAAGCCATTGCTAGCCTTACCAGAGCAGACACTCCAGGCACTGCTGAGTGAGTCAAAACCCAAACTATTCAGTGCCGAAGTGCCGCAGGGAAGCAACAGCTCTGAAAACCTTGGAGTCAAGCCCATCCCTTTGGATGCAGCACCAAAGCTTTGGCTCAGAGACTTGTCCTGCTTTAAGGGGGGTCAGCACCAAATGAGTCAGGGAGACAGTCACAGACAACAACCTCACTATCTTTGGATCCAATGCATCGACTCTTGGAATTCTCGAATCTGAGTGCTCCAAAATCAGTGGATGGATTGGAGAAGAAGAGACAAGTGGTGGATCAGAAACAGGTTCGAGGCTCACAGATCAGATGGGAGTTGGAGACAGTAATACCCCCATCTGAATCTGAGCTGTAAGAAACTTCCTCATCATCCTATCCACATCTGCTTTAGATAGTTTCTCGAAGGATCTGATAGAGGATGATGTGGAAGGGGGATATGACATTCTCTTTGGGCTCTCTTGTAAAAAGGGTGATCAGAGACATGGGGAAATAGACTGTGGTGAAGGTGGGCTCCAAATCCTATGAGATTTCAGTGTCCCCAACATCAGATCCGAAGGTGTCAGATCCAGTCTTTTCATAAATTTAGCTAGTGGCTCCAAGGCTGGAGCAGGTTTCATAAAATCATCAGGAGTGCATTTTCTGTGCTCCCTGGATTCCAAAGAGGATTTTTCTTTCTTTGTGGGGGTTTGAGCCCCTGAAAACAGAAGAAGCAGAGGAAGAAGAAGATAAAGGAAGCAAACCTTTTAAAACTAGTTTATTGCAGCAATTGCTCAAGGCCCAAGAGTTGAAACCCGCACAAATCTGACAGAAGAATTCAAGTAGGGATGCTCCTAAACAATATACACACTCCCTGTGGGCATCAGAATTGGGTATTTTATGCCCACAGAAAGTGCCCTTTTTAAAACCTGTTAGCTTTTCAGCTATATTAACAACAAGGTAGAAATATAAGAAGAAAATATTTTTTTATATAGAAAATATAAGGGACAAATAAATACCAGCAATGGTATATAAGAAATACCCTATGAATAGGTAGGAAACTTCAAAGAAAGAAAAAAATAGTTACCAACATTGTTAAAAACATTTGCCCTGAAAAAAATGGGTAGGAAAACTTTGAAGCCTAACCCAGAAAACCAAATAAATAATTAAACAAAAAAGGAAGGAAGGTTGAAATATAAAGAAGAAATGTAAGAAGAAATATAAAAATGTTCTATTTTAACTCAGAAATAAGGTTGACAAACATCCTTAAAGCTTGAGAGAGCACACAATCAATGTCTGAAGCATAGAAATGGCAAATGAGATGAGGTATTACAGGGCTCTGAGGCACCATGGGTAAAGGGATGAGCTCATGAGTCTAAGTAAATGTGGCCAAGTCAGATCCATGGATGAATCTGAGACCCATCAGTTGAGGAATAATTGAAAATGACAATATCAGATCAATAATAACATGCTTATCTGTAGTGGCTGTGGGCTACATTGTGCAATACATAACATGCAGAGATGCTAGATTCTCATCTCTGTATGTTATGCAATTATGTGCAGTTTGCTGCAACTATTTACTGACATATTCTGGGTGAGTTTGTTTATTAGAAAAACTTAAAATTGAAAGTGCCTGCATGTTTCGCCATCACTGTGCTAATTGCAGCTCTGAACAAGGTGTGTTTTACTTTTTTATTGTTACTCTGTGTTTCTACCCAATATTGGTAATTTGTGATAAGTGCTTTACTCCAGTTAACAAATTCAAATAAAATAAAACAAAACAATAAAACCAAAGAAAAACATCTAAAGCTCTAGCCAATAGTATTTATCTTTCCCAGAACTGCAGCAATTACACTCCTGCCACAATAATAGCCTCTACAAGTTCTAGATGATTAATAAAACTGGCCATAACTAGCTGTTTGCTGTAACTTTGAAAAGTAACTAAAACACAGATTAATTCACTTAATAGCATAGAAACTACATGAAGTTAAGTGCAGACTGCAAAACAACTTCATTAATAGCAGTAACTTCAAATTCAGAGAAAAAGCATTAGAAGTGTAGACAAATTACAGAAACCACTAAAAACTGAGTTAAATAGTTATATACAGTGTTATATTCAGTTTTGCTGTATTTGTTAACTGGATTGATGGGCTGATATGACACCCTTTTCAACCGTTTCCGGGGTCAATAGGCTTCATATAATAGTTATAACCATGTGAAGTGTACGTACCGAAGAGAATAAAGACCTATACAAAATTTACAGTGATACAAAAACTTGAAACATAGTAAATAGCACACTTTAGAAAAAAAAACAATACAAGTGAGATAAAGAAAACAGGTTCAAAATAGAAATAGTCATCTTATATAAAGTAGATAAACCATATGCATTTTGGATGCAATATATGCATGATATGTGAGCAGTAATTCAAACTTTTTCTTAAAGAAAGATAGTGTATCACATTGCTTAATGTGGAGATGGTGTTTGTTCCAGATAAGTGATAATCATTGTGTGTCAAATTTGTCTCTATACTGGATTTGTTTATTTGCTAAATCAGATTCAGATTTCTGGTTCTGGTGTTCACCACACTGTTTGAT